>NC_134360.1:252899511-252962011 GCF_048569485.1 Anomaloglossus baeobatrachus | reverse complement strand
ATGGTGAGGCCTGTTGTGAGAGGAACCTGTCTTGTTAAACTGCTGTAGTGTCTCAGTCACCGTGCTGCAGCTCAGTGTCAGGGTGTTGGCAATCTTCTTATAGCCTCGGCCATCTTAATGTAGAGCAACAATTCTTTTTCAGATCCTCAGAGAATCTTTCCCATGAGGAGCCATGTTGAACTTCCAGTGACCAGTATGAGAGAGTGTGTGAGGGATAACACCAAAAGTAACACACCCGCTGCCCATTCACACCTGAGACATGTAACACTAATAAGTCACATGACGCCTGGGAGGGGAAATGACTAATTGGGCACAATTTGGCCATTTTCACTTATGGGTGTACTCACTTTTGTTGTCAGCAGTTTAGACATTAATGGCTGTGTGGTGAGTTATTTGTTATTTAGATGGCACCAAATTTACCCTGTTATACAAGCTGGGCACTGACTACTTTACATTGTATCACAGGATGAGATCTTCAGTGTTGTCTCATGAAAAGATTTAATAAAATATTTACAAAAATGTGAGGGGTGTACTCACTTTAGTGAGATCCATTTTCCTCCCAATTAAGCGTTACCCAAAATGACACTGATCAGTTTCAGCATGAAGGGTCCATACACAACAGATAACTGTTGGCGGAACCATCATTCAGCCAACAGATATTTCTCCAGTCCCCTCCATCCACAGGAACGCTTGCTCTGCCCGGAGCTCCTGTGTTCTCTCTGAGATCTGATGCCAGATATCTGAGGGAGATCGTTAGTCCAAAATCGTGCATGCTGGATCCTTGTCTCCCCCAACATCATCTGTAGGAGGACAGTCAAGAAGCCTCCTTAGACATTAGACTGTTGCCAATCCCACCGATACAGGGGGGTTTGGTTGATGTTAGTCTATGTGTAGAGGGGCCTTTACAATGCACCTAAAGTCTTAAGGGGGTGTTACACGCTACGATATATCAGGCAATATGTTGTCGGGGTCACAGATTCCGTGACGCACATCCGGCATCGTTCGAGATATCGTAGCGTGTGACACCTACGAGCGACTGTCAACGAGCAAAAATACTCACCTTATCGTTGATCGTTGACACGTCGTTTATTTTCATAATATCGGTCACATTCCTGGATGCAGGTTGTTCGTCGTTCCTGAGGCAGCACACATCCCTCCGTGTGACACCCCGGGATCGACGAACACAGCTTACCTGCGTCCCACCGGCAACGAGGAAGTAAGGAGGTGGGCGGGATGTTACATCCCGCTCATCTCCGCCACTCCGCTTCTATTGGACGGCCGCTGTGTGATGTCGCTGTGACGCCGAACGTCCCTCCCCCTTCAGGAAGAGGATGGTCGCCGCCCACAGTGAGGTCGTTCGGGAGGTAAGTACGTGTGACGGGAGTTACCCACTTTGTGCGCCACAGGCAACAAATTGCCCATGACGCACAAACGACGGGGGCGGGTGCGATCGCTCATGCGAACGCACGATATATTGTCCTGTGTAATGCCGCCTTTAGATTGTAGCTAACTTGACAAAGGGCTGTAGAAGAGGAGGAAAAAGTTCATTTTTCCATAAAGTGTCTGACTCTTGTTCTTGGGTTGTGTTTGGTATTATTACTCAAAGGAAAGGCGCTGAGCTTTAACACCAGACACAGACTGTAGAAAAGTGGGACACTGTTCCAGGGGAAAAAAAATGTTTTTTTTCCAACGTGATGGAACTTATTTTAAGTGGAACTTATCACTTTATCTTTGCTTTAATATCTAGTCCCTCCCAAACATGTGTAGAAGATCTTTGGGAGTCCAAGACCCGAGGCTTCCACCGATCGATCAATAGAAACATTCCATAGCGAGCTGTGAAGAGGACAAATGTTGAGCTCTTCCATGAGTGCACAAAGCAATGTAGGGACACAACTGCAAGTCTATGAGCCGGTACTCCTCTCTCATTGAGAAGCTCCGCACCTCTGCCTGCTGAGCAGCATGATGAAGAACATTTTTTGAGTGATCTTAGGACCTGAACCACCACCGATGTTAACAAGAGAATAGAAAAATAAATTTGAAAAATAATTGGCACCCTTTAAAAGGTATTCCAATCTCATCCCGCCTCTAGTGGTGGGTACATGCAGCCACTACTATCCATCTCACCAGGTATAACTGGCGTCGCACCCTATTGATCATAAGGATTTCGGGGCAATTTTGCAAAACTCAAGATTGAAAATAAATATTCCATAACCGTGCTTCAGCAAAATAATATGTTTTGACCAAAATCAGCATGTGTCCACCTAAATGAGACGTCATATTGTCAGCAGCTCCATTTACTTTTATCTTAAGAAACATTTATGTGTCTCTTGCCTCACAAATCAACAGCTCTGTCAATACACGCGTTTGATTCCAGGGTTTAAGACGAACCTGTCTCAACATTGATAAATTGTCATCCCGCTCCAGACAAAGCAGCCTCTTATGTGCAGTAATTCTACTTCTTGATCTCGTTACTATGATTCATTTGGAGAAATCTTTCTATCGGTTAGTAACGTTCCAGCACGTAAGCCGCGCGCTGCCTGCTATAATTTCTATTCCCTTCTTCTCACTTTCCGGCAGAACACCGCTTTTTAGGCTGCAAGACAAATTATTCCGTGTCTGAATGCTTTTATTTTTTTTTAAAAAAAAGCAAATTAATTCTAGCAGCTAATGATTTAAGTTGTGGCGTGACCCCTATCTCTAATTTACACTTGAATTATTTATTCAGGAAACAGCGCAGTCTGGAAATCTGAATCATACCTTTCTGCTACTTAAAATGCCAGGCTGATTAATTAGGATAAATATATTGAAATCATAAAAAACTTACATCTATCTGGAATTTAGATTTAGCTATTGCCCATTGCATTTCATAAACAATAGATTTTTATTCTTAGGGCTAGAACACACGGCGAGGAAAACGGTCTGAGTGGAATGCGTTAAAAAAATCTTATTCCACTGAGACCCTGAGACCCCTGTTACTCTATGGGTATATGATAGAGATTTTCCAGGGCACTACTTTACATATAGCCAGCCATTCTATCCAATGTAGGAGAAAGTCTCGTATTCAGAGGCTAGAGGCAAACACTGGGGTGCTTATATCCAAAGATAGCAAATATCGCAGTGTGGAAGTAGAAAAATATAGCACTCACCAGATTACTTTGCTGTGCAGGATCCTGTTTATTAAACAGCGGAGGTTACATGTGCGGAGAGGGCTGGTGGGGAGAGGGAGTGAACGCCGTGGCAGACGACGGCCGTTTCGCACCTGTCCGGTGCTTCAGCTGGTCTGATTAGGTATGACATCATGTCCGTTTTATCCACATCCAAAAGAATGTGGATGATGTCAAATAATTAAAACATATGTTAAAAACAAACAATACGTGCTCTATGGGGTCGTCTGCGATTATTTTCTCAGCCCTAATCTCCGCCCTGCAGGTGGAATCCGATCCGTATTCACTCGCACCCATACAAGTCTATGGGTTGAAGTGAAACATCGCACTGCACTCTGATGACACCGTAGTGCAGTGCGATAATCACATCAGCTGGCAATGGAGCAGATAGGAAGATTAATCCCTCCCTCTCCTCCACAGTTGTGATCCGATTGCAGGATCGGATCACAGTGGCATGACACTCGGCTCACGCTCGCAGCACAGCGGGAGCCGAGGGTCACATCTGATCACTTGCATTGGTTGACATACACTCATGTCGCCCCAACCTCACATAGAGATGAGCAGACCAGTGGAAGTTTGGTTCGGCAGGCTCAACCGGACTTTAGATAAAGTTCGGTTTTGGACCCGGACTTGACCTGAAACCCAATAGAAGTCACTAATTGGGCAGTTCGGGTTTCCGCCCACATGCAGCAAGCATACACAGATTACTTCCAGTGGCAGGTGGGAGGGGTTTTCCATTTTTTAGGGGGGATGCACACTACATCCGATCATGCTGTTGTTACCCCCAGTGTGAGCGGATTAAACACTGCAAGTGGCTCGTACTGGGCTGAACACTGATGCTCGCGCGAGTGGTTTGCATACATAAAGCACCCAATCTCCGAACTTGAACTTTGAGGTTTTTTTGTAAAATCTGTGATCGGTACAAATACCGAAACTCAGATTCACTCATCTCTACTCTCACATGTACACTCTGGAATTTATAGGAAAAGATAGCACTCATCATGCTGTGCAGTTCACGAGTCTATGTTCCCATATGCAGATCAAGATGAAGGCCAAGGATGCATCTTAATACATGCTGCAAAATTACAAAAAGATCAAGCAACAAATGCAGACGATTTTGCTGCATTAAGAAATCCATGCAAGAGTACTTGAGCTGTCATGCAAATGTCTAGGGTTGTAATTGAAAGAGCCAGATCCCCATAGCAAAAGTCACCACCGAACCCTCTTGCAGTGCTGTCCATTCTGACACCCCTCCACCAGCATCGCTGCCTGGTTCTCTTGCAGTGCTACCTGTTCTGACAACACATTGCAGGTGGGCCTGGTGGGGATGAGCCGGAGAGAGATGGCAGAGGAACTGGGACTAACGGAAAGCCCAGTAGGGATGTGCACATATTTGTTCTTCCTTGTGCACATCAGTCTCTCCTGGTTGTGGATCTCAAAGCAGCTGCTGTGCTTAAGGTTCTGCACCTCACTACATTCTGTAATGAAAGTTATGCTGCCCATCCTCCAATTTACTTTTATTGAATGCTAAATGGCTGGGTCTTCCTGTCACCAAAGGCCCCAATAGTAGCAGCTCTGGCAGCTATAGTAATAGTTATGTCCCAGAAAATGGCCTTATTAGAGCTCAAAGTTGTATGGATCTGTACAATAAACTATATAAGCCCATTATATACCTTTGTGTGCTTCCAATTTCAGATTGGATTTATGACAAAATAAATTGTGGATTTGCATTCTATATTATGAGGGTAATGTGCCATAGAAGCACAATTTGGTGCCCATTGATGTGCCTACACATCCATGTTATGAAACCATTGTATTGCTTTTGTGGGGTAGAGGCCTGCCCCATTACTGTACCATAAAAAATGCCAGCAAATTTTGGAAAACGTGAAAATATTCCTAAAACTGTGTAACATGAAGAAAATAACATTTCAAAACTGTATAGAGAAATCACAATAACCATCTTTACATGGGGTTTTCCATGTTGCAATTACCCCCATTAAGATCAACAAAACATACTAAAAATCCAACCATTCATCTTGAATCATAAATACATAATAATATATTATTTTCTGGTTCTGCTCACTCAATCTGTAAAAGACCTCTACTTTACAAGAAAAAGAACTCTCTACAGTTCTACATATGATCTAACAGAAAATAGAAATATGAAGCTCACCATGAAAATATACTAACAGAGTATGATTATAGATAATGGAATACAGCTATCTATAACAGTATCCAACACCGTGCGGAGCTGCCACCCAAGCTACACCCCACCTACTGTCTCCTCCTCATAATCCTATAGAATGTAAGCCCGCAAGGGTAGGGTCCTCTTCCCTCTGTACTAGTCTGTCTACTGTAACTTGAATATGTATTTTGTATGTAACAAATTCTCATGTACAGCACCAGGGAATTAATGGTGCTCTATAAATAAATAATAATAATAATAATAACTCCGTACATTGCTATATAAACTTGGATTACTTTGTGGAATGGTGTATATGTTAGTCAATTAATCACTAATGAGTTTTCATAATTCCAAAATAAGATGCATGAAAATAATATCAACAACATGATAGAGACAATAATAATGATTGAACATCCCTACGGTCATTAAGCCAAGCAGGGACTTCTAGATCTTCATCATATTGATGCCATTTTATTCCAAGCCCCATTGACTTTAAGAAAAAGATCATCTATAGAACATCACCAAGGTAGCAAATTGTTAACTTTTCTATTGTAATCATGTAATAGAGGCATTGTTATGTGGGTACTCATGAGTAGAGAAGAGTGATCCTGAGGTTCAGTGCTCGTACTGAACATGAACCTTACAAGAAAACCCCAGAGTTGGGGTGCATTACGTGTGCTGATCGCGCATTGTGCTCAGGTACGTTAAGTGCTCAGTTCAGTGTGACTCGCTTGGGGGTAACAACAGTGTGATCGGATGTAGTGTGCATCAAACAAAAAAAAATGGAAAATCCCCTCCCATCCATCCCCGGAAGTGATCTGTTTATTGCTGGCTGCATGTGGGAACACACCCAAAGTGCCCAATTAGTGACTTCAATTGGGGTTCAGGTCAAGTCCAGGTCCTAATTCGAACTTTTCCAAAACTGCTGCACCCGCCATAGTAAACTTCCACAAGTCCGCTCTACTCATGAGCACCACTGCTATTAGGACTGCAGAGCACTGTGCTGCCAATGTGATGTGGTGATGATCAATATTGGGGCATGGCAGATGGTATTGTTATGTTATATATTGAAAAGCGCTCATGTCCCCAAGGAAGGAGGTTTAAAAAGCACCCAACCACCCTCCATCCATAAAGTAAAGAACAATAGCTGTTGAAAAGACAATTACTAAATAAATTGAATCCATATCTCCATAGGTTTATTCTTTTTATTAATGTTCAATTTCTGAATGCATTAGTTGTCATCTTCTCTCCTAGTGGTGCCCGATATATGTGCCTACCCCTGTCTTATCTCTGCTATAAATGATGACACAATATACAAATACTCTTGACATGAGCGTTCAAAATTTAATTGAAAGGCGGTCTAATATGGGAAAATACCAGTATATAAACTACATAGTGGAACTGAAAATATGTATAACGCTTGCTGCAGGAGATGGTAAAGTGGGGAGCAGGAGTGGACCCACTGGACCACAGGGAGACCCCAGGGTCTCTAATTACCCTAATTGGGAGGGGAATGACTAAGCACCCACTGCAAATCAGATGTCAGGTGCCACTCCCAGGGCAGTGACTGGGATTGTGGCAGCTGACTCCTAGACCAGGGATGGACACGGCAACAAGCGGACACAGTCACTAGTGTAGCAAGGACCTCCAGGGTAAGTGAGGCTGGCCACACGGCTGGAGAGGACGGACACAGGGTATCGACAGGTGTGAGAGACAGGTAAGGGCACTGTAATGGAAGCACAGAGGACAAGGGGACCTGACAACAAGCTGGGTAGGGCAAAGCACCATTAACTAACTGAACACGTTGATAAGGCACCTCCCCTAGTGGGAGAGTGCCTTAAGTACAAAGTGCCTCTCAGCGATAGGGTGAGAGACACTTCTAGGAAATGGCATACTAGCCCTTTAAGAGAAGGGCAGCGGTGAGCATGCACGCCCCTAGGAGCACTACTGGAGGCCCTGCTGTGCTGCATGCACAGGACCCAGGAGAAGGAAGCAGGGAGCACCCACGTAGAGTGCAGAGGCGCCAGGTAGCGTAGTGAGAGACAGCCATGGTAAGCGCACGTCCCTGTGGAGGGGGAAGCGAGGGGTGCAGGGACGTCAGCGATACAATATGTAATAGGAAATCTGGTCTGGAGAAGGGGTTGGGATCTCGAAGAGGTTTCATTGAAGTAAATAGTCTACACTAGCCTAATAAAGTGCACTTCTCTCCATCTCCTTCACATGTGAAATAATGTACTATAAAATAGAGCTTGGTTTACACTAATACATCATTAAATCCATTGTGCTGCAAATACAAAAGGCAAAAAGAAAATAAAGTGATCATCTAAAGAGTTGGGGGAATCAGGAGTTCATTTCCAGCTGAAGTAAACACAATTACCGCTTATGACAGTACATAAACATATGAAATGCACGTTCAAAAATGGAAAAATACAATTGTTGCAATTTTCTAGTAATAATATATTCCAAACTCTATGGCTAATGCACCCGGCGCACCAACGTCCATTTATTAGCTGTCTAACTCAGTGACAGCACTATATTCATAAAGCCATTTTCTATTTCTGCATTTCCTTTCTTCCAAATGTGCTAAATTGTTCCAATGCCAAGCAACTAGTGACCCAAATATACAGGATCACATGATTCTTCAAACAGTGATCAAAAGACTCAACCAACTCAATGCTACTAAGGAACCCCTGCGGCTAGAAGTAATATCCATTCGCACCACATATCTCCATTCCCTCACCTTTCACTGCATGAATCTCAAAATAAGACCACATATTCGGTATAGTATATATAGAAAAAAGCTAAAAAAGGAAGCTCTACTGCATTAACGTACAATGCTACACTTTATATCTTTGACAAAGAAACATGTAACATTGATCACGATTTTTATATTGGGGCCCCCAAAGGAATTTTATGTCATGAGCAATCTCCGATGCCACCTGAGTCCCAAATTAGCTCACTCAGATCTCTGGGGCGAGCATCTGTAAGGAAGGGAGCGTTGTCTTCTTAAGTTACATTGTAGATATCTAATTAAAAGACAATAATTAAAGAGGAGGTTCACCCCTTTGCATAACTGGCCACATCGATATTATGTTGAGAAACAAGGTTTCTCTGAAATAACTCGGGTTTTACCAATACTGCCTGTGAGTGGCGCTATTGCAGTCCACTCACCCCCTCTGCATGACCTCTGATGCCCAGTGATGTCACACCAACTTCCTGTTGACCTGACATCACCGAGACAGGCCCCAGTCTCCATGAGTCACTGGGCTGTGGGTGGTGTTTCATTGCTCATCACAGCCCAGCATCACTCCTGCTTCCGGTGCTCTATAGTGAAGGAGAGAGCGAGGAGATGCTGGGCTGTGATGAGCAGTGAAACGCCACCCACAGCCCATTGACTCAGGAAGACTGTGGCTCGCTTCAGTTGACCTGACATCTCCGAGGCGGCCCCTGTCTCCATGAGTCACTGGGCTGTTGGCGGAGCTTCACTGCTCATCACAGCCCAGCATCACTCCTGCTTCCGGTGCTCTATAGTGAAGGAGAGAGTGAGGAGATGCTGGGCTGTGACGAGCAGTGAAACGCCGCCCACAGCCCAGTGACTCAGGAAGACTGCGGCACGCCTCAGTTGACCTGACATCACCAAGGCGGCCCCTGTCTCCATGAGTCACTGGGCTGTGGGCGGAATTTCACTGCTCATCACAGCCCAGCATCACTACTACTTGCGCGCTTTGCCGTGAAGGAGGATAGAGCAGAAACATGCTGGGCTGTGACGAGCGGTGAAACGCCCTCACAGCCCAGTGACTCAGGAAGACTGCGGCATGCCTCAGTTGACATGACATCACTGGACATCAAAGGTCACGGAGCCCGGGGGGTCACGAGAAGGAGATGAGTGGACTTCAATAGCGCCGCTCACAGTCACTATTGACTACACAAGGTATTTGAGTGAAACCTTGTTTCTCAACATAATATCGATGTGGCCAGTAATGAAAAAGGGGTAAACCACTTATTTAAGGAGAAAAAAGTCTCTTTTCTTCCAGAAATATTGTCCTTCTTTCCCATCTGCTAAGTCTGGAATTCAAGCTCATTCCCACTATTTTGATCTGCAATACTGGAGACAGTACATGGACAACAGTGGTACTGTTTCTAGAGAAAAAAAAAGCAGACCCTTTAAAAGGATTCTCCACTACTAGGACAACCCCTTCTGATTCACCATGTTTCCTCTAGGTACAATAAAAAAAGCCTATACTAACCTCCTGTGCCGCCACCCTTCCAGCGGTGCCGGGGCTCATAATGTCACGTGAGCCTTGCGTCCAATCGGCTCCGGCTTCTCTCTCTCCACCTTCAGACACAGGAGCAATCAACAGGAAGTGAGAGGCAGCCTCAGCGATCACTTCCTGTTGATTAACTCCTTTGTCCGAAGGCGGGGAGACAGAAGCCGATGCTGATTGGATGCAGTGCTCGCATGATGTCATTTGAGCCCCGGCAACGCTGGAAGGGCGCAGACACAGGAGGTGAGTATAGGCTTTTTTATTTTACCTGGGGAAACGTGTGGAATCAGAACAAGTTGTCCTAGTGGTGGACGTCCCCTTCAATCTAATCTTGACCAAGATCTTTGATTAAAATATACCATCATAGATACATACACGTAGATCTTAAGCTGGCCATACATATTAGATAACTGTTGACCAAGTGATCATTCAGCTAAAAATTCTCTTTAACATTGAACGTTTAGGAGAAGCTTTGAAATTACATTCTTCCCTTATCCATACCGGAAGAACACTGATGACATATGGATGGCAAAAACGGGCACACGGATGACACATAGGTGGTAAAAATGGACAAAAGGATGGTAAAAACGAGCACACGGATGACACATAGATGGTAAAAATAGACACACAAACCGTACAATGATGACATACTCATCTAAAACACTGATGATAGCGGTATCTTTTTTCACGTAGGTGTTTTATACGGACATGTGAAGGGAGCCTAAGAGAGAGCTTGGAAGAGACTTAAGGTGGCATTACACGCTATGAGATCGCTAAAGCGATCTTGTTGGGGTCACGGAATTAGTGACGCACATCCGGCCACTTTAGTGATGTCATTGCGTGTGACACCTATTAGCGATTTTGAATCGTTGCAAAAACGTTCAAAATCGCTCATCGGTGACATGCCCCCCTCTTCCCAAATATCATTGCTGCTGCAGTAACGATGTTGTTCCTCGTTTCTGCGGTAGCACACATCGCTACGTGTGACACCCCAGGAACGAGGAACCTCTCCTTACCTGCGTTACGCCAGCAATGAGGAAGGAAGGAGGTGGGCGGGATGTTCGTCCTGCTCATCTCCGCCCCTCCGCTTTGATTGGGCGGCTGCTTAGTGACGTTGCTGTGACGCTGAATGAACCGCCCCCTTAAAAACGAGGCGGTTCGCCGGCCAGAGCGACATCGCAGAGCAGGTATGTGCGTGTGACACTGCCATAGCGATAATGTTCACTACGGCAGCGATCACCACATATCGGCCATACGATGGGGGCCGATATGTCGCAGCTAGCGATGTCGCAGCGTGTAAAGCGGCCTTTATCTTTGGGCCAAACAAAGGGATCGGCCACTAAAATTCATTCGATCAGACTCTTCTTTTCCCCCACGTTATCTATCAGAGAAGAATTGAGAGGCCCCAATACAAGCACAATAGGATGGTCAGCCGATCCTCCAGAAATCGGACTGTTTTGCCAATTTTTACCGAATGTATATGGAGCATTAAAATTTTAAAAAAACTGGAGTTTTCATGTGTGTGAATTAAAGGAGTCCATACACATTAGACTAAGGTCAGCTGAACGTAACGAATTTGGCAAGACTGGACAGACGTCTAATGTGTACTGGATACTCATCTGACAATTGCTTGCCAGAAGACTGGAAAAAATGAATGGACATGTTCCAATTCAACATGAGAGATAGGTTGCTGACAGAAATTGTGTCACGCTCCCCGGGTCCTCGGTTCCGCTCCCCGGGTCCTCACCCCCGCTCCCCGGCTCACCTGCCACGCTCCCCGCTCTCCAGCCTCCGGTGCCCGTCCTTCCCAGGCCCCCTGGTGCCCGATTCCGGCGCCCGACGGCTTCCCAGGACCTGGCCGGCTCCCCTGCGTCCTCCTCTCAGCCTCCTTCCCTGGCTTCTGGCACCCGGGCGGCGCGCATGCGCATTAGGGCGCGCGCGCGCTCACTGACCCTTTCTTAAAGGGCCAGCGTCCATTAACAGGAAATGAGGTTGAACAGGTACAGGGTATAAAGGGGGTTATTGTCCAAGGGGGCGGGGCCTGATCTTCGTGTTTTCCAAGCTAGGAGTCAGGTCTCCTTGTATCTTCTTGCCATACTCACGTATCTCTCTTCTAGAGCTGATCCTGCCTCGCCATCCGGTCCGGCTGAATCCCGAACCCCGCACGCTGTCCGTCTGCCATCTGACAGTCCGTACCATCTCGGATCCCTGCGGTGACCCGTCATCTCGCTCCAAAAGGTTCCGGACCCCGCCTGACATCATCTCGGCTTCCGAACCTGAGCTACGTCACCCGGACCACCATCCGTGACTCCGTGGTCCCAGGGACTTCTTCGTTACATTCACTTGCACGGACTGTTCTACTGCCCATACTGCTGCAGCTACCGGACTCCTTACCACCATCTTAGAGTTCGGCCCAGTGGATCCACCTCCTGGGTCTGCCCGACCGCCTGGCCCTGACAGTAAGATCAGGCCATGGATCCCGCTGCAGCACTAGCGGCCTTGCAAGAGGAACTCCAACGCCAGCGTGAAGTCCAGACCCGCATGCTGAACTTTATGACGTCCGTGGACACCCGCCTGACCACGCTACAAGCGGCAGTCACGTCTTCAACATCCCAAGCCGCCACTAGTCAAGCCACGTCCCCCGCTCCCGTGGCTGCCTCTTCGGATGCTTCCCGACTGCGTTTGGCCTCACCACCCCGGTACGCCGGAGATCCCAAGACCTGCAGGGGGTTTATAAACCAATGCTCCCTCCATTTCACGCAGCTGCCACATCTGTTTGCCTCCGACCAAGGCAAGGTCGCCTTCATCATGTCTCACCTGGAGGGCGAGGCACTGGCGTGGATGAACCCGTTGTGGGAGAAGGAGGATCCTATGACCAAGGATCTTCAAGAGTTCCTGCAGGCCTTTCGCAGCACCTTTGACGAGCCGGGACGCGCCTCTGCGTCTGCTTCATCCCTTCTCCGATTACGTCAAGGAACACTGACGGTGGGCCAATACGCCATCCGTTTCCGCACTTTGGCTTCAGAACTCGGGTGGAATAATGAGGCCCTAACAGCCGCCTTCTGGGAAGGACTCTCGAGTCGCATCAAAGATGAGTTGGCGGGTCGTGACGTGCCCTCCACCCTAGATGCCCTGATTGCCCTAGCAACTCGAGTGGACATTCGTTTTCAGGAGCGCTCCAAAGAGCTGTCTCGTGAGAGACGTCCGGTATGGCATTCTTCTCCTCCACAGAAGCCCTCCGTACCTCAGTCATCAACAGCTGGGATTCCCGTCCACGAGCCCATGCAGATCGACCGAGTACGACAGTCTGAACAACGTCGAGCAGAGCGGCTCGCCAAGGGTCTCTGCTTTTACTGCGGAGAGGGAACACACCTCCTACGCTCCTGTCCAGAAAGGCCGGGAAACTCCAAAGCCTAGGGTTGGTAGGAGAGGCCACCCTAGGTGCTGGGACTCTCTCAGACCCGGTTATGTGGACTGTGCAAGTGTCAACGGGAGAGACGCGCTTCACGGCTGAGGCATACCTCGATTCTGGAGCAGCAGGCAATTTCATCCAGCAGGCCACTGTGGACAAGTACCAGCTGCCTGTTACTCTACTCGAGAAGCCCCTAGTGATTGCCTCTGTGGATGGGAGACCCCTCTCTGATACCATCTCCTGGGTCACCAGACCGGTCGAACTGCGTATCGGTGCCCTGCACACCGAGAACATCGCTCTCTACGTCCTACCACACATGTCCCATCAAATCCTGCTGGGACTTCCCTGGTTGCGGACACACGAACCATCAGTCAGCTGGGGTACTGGCGAAATCACCCGATGGGGCCCTGCTTGTCATGAGAAGTGTCTGAAGTCCATACAACCCATCCGACGACCTCCGGTTCCAGAGAACCTACCGGAACTGCCCTCGGCCTATTGGTCCTTCGCAGACGTTTTTGACAAGAAGGAGTCTGAGGTACTTCCGCCACACCGTCCCTACGATTGTGCCATTGACCTGCTCCCAGGAACAACACCACCTCGAGGACGGATATATCCGTTGTCTCCCGCCGAAACCAGGGCCATGTCTACCTACATCACAGAGAGCCTGGCAAAGGGATTCATCCGGAGATCCTCCTCTCCTGCGGGAGCAGGCTTCTTCTTCGTTAAGAAGAAAGAGGGTGACCTACGCCCATGCATCGACTACCGGGGTCTGAATCAGATCACCGTCAAAAACAAGTACCCTCTGCCGCTCATCCCCGAATTGTTCGACCGGCTCAGAGGAGCCCGTGTGTTCACCAAGCTGGATCTGCGGGGTGCATACAACCTAGTTCGTATCCGCTCTGGGGACGAATGGAAGACCGCGTTTAATACTCGCGATGGGCACTATGAATACTGCGTGATGCCCTTCGGCTTGTGTAACGCACCAGCAGTCTTCCAAGAATTGGTGAACGACATATTCCGGGACCTTCTCTACATCTGTGTAGTAGTTTATCTGGATGACATCCTTATCTACTCTCCGGACCTCCAGACCCACAGAGAGAACGTACAGCTGGTTCTACAAAGACTGAGAGAGAACCGTCTCTACGCCAAATATGAGAAGTGTGTCTTTGAGCAGTCTTCTCTTCCTTTCCTGGGATACATCATCTCGGGTACTGGACTGCAAATGGATCCAAAGAAGGTCTCCTCCATACTCAACTGGCCTCCCCCTTCTGGACTGAAGGCAATCCAACGGTTCCTGGGATTCGCCAACTACTACCGCCAGTTTATCCCTCACTTCTCTGCCCTGACTGCTCCTCTCTCCGCTTTGACCAAAAAGGAGGCTAATCCAAAGGACTGGTCACCTGCGGCCGACGCCGCGTTTTGCTCACTGAAGCGAGCATTTGCCTCCGCTCCTGTACTCCACCGTCCGGAGTTAAACCGCCAGTTCACCTTGGAGGTGGATGCCTCCTCCTCGGGAGCCGGAGCAGTGCTCATGCAGAAGTCCTCCTCCGGCAAGATGGTGACTTGCGGTTTTTTCTCCAAGAGCTTCTCTGTGCCTGCACGCAACTACACCATCGGTGACCGAGAACTATTGGCGGTCAAACTGGCTCTGGAGGAGTGGCGCTACCTCCTGGAAGGAGCAGTGTACCCCGTGATTATCTACACGGACCACAAGAACCTGGAATACTTGCGGTCCGCTCAGCGACTGAACCCACGGCAAGCCAGGTGGTCCTTATTCTTTGCCAGGTTTGACTTCCAGCTCCATTTCCGACCCGCGGACAAGAATGTACGCGCTGATGCCTTGTCTAGGTCTTTCATGCCCATGGAGCAGGAGGAAGAGACTACCCAACCTATCATCTCTCCTAGCAAGATCATTTCGGTGGCCCCTGTCACCCTGGCCCAGATACCGCCCGGAAAGACCTATGTCTCTGAGACTGACAGACAAAAAGTGTTACACTGGGGTCATGCCTCAAAAACAGCCGGTCATGCAGGCCAGAAGAGAACCTGGGGTGCGATTGTACGCCATTACTGGTGGCCATCCCTTCGCACGGACGTCGCTGCTTTTGTCTCTGCCTGCTCCTCTTGTGCCAGGAACAAGACGCCCAAACACCTGCCCTATGGCCGTCTTCTGCCTCTGCCGATACCCTCAGTTCCGTGGCAACACATAGCGATGGATTTTATTACGGACTTGCCATTGTCCTCCGGACACACAGTCATATGGGTCGTGGTGGACCGGTTCTCCAAAATGGCTCACTTCGTCCCTATGGCTGGACTGCCCTCTGCTCAGGAACTCGCGGAAGCCTATATACATCACATCTTCCGCTTGCATGGCTTTCCATCCCACATCGTGTCCGACAGAGGAACTCAGTTCACCTCCCGCTTCTGGAGGGCGCTCTGCAAACATCTGGGAGTGACTCTGGACTTTTCTTCTGCTTACCATCCTCAGTCTAATGGCCAAGTGGAGAGGGTCAATCAAATC
This sequence comes from Anomaloglossus baeobatrachus, assembly GCF_048569485.1. Lineage (NCBI taxonomy): Eukaryota > Metazoa > Chordata > Amphibia > Anura > Aromobatidae > Anomaloglossus > Anomaloglossus baeobatrachus. The sequence continues at coordinate 252,946,467 of NC_134360.1, read as the reverse complement.
TTGACCTCCTTCTTACGTCACTATGTCAACGCCCATCACGACGACTGGTCCACGCTTTTGCCTTGGGCTGAATTCTCACATAACCACCACATCAGTGAGTCGTCCTCCAAATCTCCCTTCCATGTCGTTTACGGACTTCAGCCCTCCGTCCCATTGCCTATATCCCCTTCTTCGGATGTCCCTGCGGCTGATACTGTAGCCCGTGACTTCGCTACCATTTGGGACTCTGTCAAGGCGTCCCTTGGACGCGCTTCCCAGCGGATGAAGAAACACGCTGACAAGAGGCGTCTGGACCCTCCGTGTTTCTCTCCTGGTGACCTGGTCTGGCTTGCTTCCCAGTACATCCGGTTGAAGATTCCATCCTACAAGCTGGGTCCTCGCTACATCGGGCCGTTTAAGGTCCTCAGCAAGATCAATGAGGTCTCCTACAAGCTACAGCTCCCGGCCACGATGAGGATACCCAACTCGTTCCACGTCTCCCTGCTCAAACCGGTTGTCCTTGGTCCCTTCTCCGCTGCTGCCAGTCCGGCTCCTCCGCCTATTGCCGATGACGACATCTATGCGGTAAGGGATATCGTGGCCATGAAGACCGTACGGGGTCGACAGTTCTTCCTGGTGGACTGGGAAGGGTATGGTCCTGAGGATAGGTCCTGGGAGCCCAGGGAGAACGTGGGCACTCCTCTTATCCGTGCCTTCATGTCCCGGTTGCGGGGAGGGGGGCGTGGGGGGGGGGGGTACTGTCACGCTCCCCGGGTCCTCGGTCCCGCTCCCCGGGTCCTCACCCCCGCTCCCCGGCTCACCTGCCACGCTCCCCGCTCTCCAGCCTCCGGTGCCCGTCCTTCCCAGGCCCCCTGGTGCCCGATTCCGGCGCCCGACGGCTTCCCAGGACCTGGCCGGCTCCCCTGCGTCCTCCTCTCAGCCTCCTTCCCTGGCTTCTGGCACCCGGGCGGCGCGCATGCGCATTAGGGCGCGCGCGCGCTCACTGACCCTTTCTTAAAGGGCCAGCGTCCATTAACAGGAAATGAGGTTGAACAGGTACAGGGTATAAAGGGGGTTATTGTCCAAGGGGGCGGGGCCTGATCTTCGTGTTTTCCAAGCTAGGAGTCAGGTCTCCTTGTATCTTCTTGCCATACTCACGTATCTCTCTTCTAGAGCTGATCCTGCCTCGCCATCCGGTCCGGCTGAATCCCGAACCCCGCACGCTGTCCGTCTGCCATCTGACAGTCCGTACCATCTCGGATCCCTGCGGTGACCCGTCATCTCGCTCCAAAAGGTTCCGGACCCCGCCTGACATCATCTCGGCTTCCGAACCTGAGCTACGTCACCCGGACCACCATCCGTGACTCCGTGGTCCCAGGGACTTCTTCGTTACATTCACTTGCACGGACTGTTCTACTGCCCATACTGCTGCAGCTACCGGACTCCTTACCACCATCTTAGAGTTCGGCCCAGTGGATCCACCTCCTGGGTCTGCCCGACCGCCTGGCCCTGACAAATTGTAAGTATCAACTTATTCCCTTGTAACCTATCGATGACACATGTATACTTGACAGTCCCAATCATGGGGGTGAGAGGTTGCGTTGGGAAGAATAGCTGTTGGTCAAACAAGCACTAAGCTACCTGGTATGGAAAGTGCAGGGGCAGGCAAAAATGTATGGGTAAGTCCCCCCTAAAAAATTAACACTTGGTTCTCTGATTCTCATGATCATAGTGGTGATCCAAGGAGATCTATATTTTCTCACTATGTGTGTAAGATTTCAGGCAAATACGTTTGTATCACCAATTTATATGCAATTGAAATGGAAAAAATCACAACATATTCCAACAAATGTCACGTGCTGTAGTACACTACTAAAACCACAAAATTATCGCTACCTATTGTGATATTGCACACAGTGTATAATGGGGTACTCCCTCACTTGCTGGTCTTTAAGGTAGCGATACAAAACACTTCTGCCATTTAAAAAGTTCATATGGTTTATTGGGTACTCCATAAACCGCACTCCAGAACATAACAATAGATGAGCCTTACTTGGGCTTCACAGCAACTTAAACATAACACGGTTTACTGGCCGTCTCATTCGCGGATATGCCATCACTGGAGGTATGGCAGCCTCCACACACTGACTCCTCTCAGGGTACATACAGGACCTCCCATAGAGGTTCCTTCCTACAGCCCAGCACTATCCATACTGGCTGCAGTCTTTCTCTCTGTCAAACACAGACAGACTCCATTAAACATGCCATGTGACACACCCATGGGTGGGGTATGTAGGTAGTCAGACCCACCCATCTCTCCAGCTACCTATGAACCTGGCCCTATTGAATGCCTTAACAAAACCTTGCGGCAGTACAATTACCAGCACAGCCTTCCAGGTTCACAGCACTCTAGCTATACATACCGGTCATTAATAATGTAGCTGATTGCCGTCTTACACTGTATACCATAGAGAGTTATTGAGGCTTAATCATCAATGCTTTGAGCCAACAAATAAGCATCTTTCAATTTTCACCATTTGTGCACAAAAAACTCACTTTTTTATGTAAATACGCACACAAGTCCAGGAGAATGCATTTCCATGATACCAAATTTGTCAACGATTCAGAAATACTGTTGTGTTCTAAAATCGGACGAAAACTAAATAGGAATTCTGCCAGACAGCGAATGTACAATTTGTGCTCTGAAAGCGTGCAAATCGGTTTGATCTGTGACAGATCATAGATAGCGCTCTCATCTCTACCCAAGTCTTAGCTGAGCATAGCGCATTGTACTCGTGCATAACATCAGATTCATACTTATTATGCCAAGAATGTTGCACGGTGATAAGGATGAGTCTCCTAACACGTACAACCGTGATGAGAAATGGAGACAATAGCATGGAACCGAATGATAAACTCTTCCATGATGTATCTGAAGGGTGAGGTTGACAGGACATGTGTCTTAAGTGCTGAGTGCCAGTGCTCGGGTGCCCAATGGAGTAGCTTGAAGCTTACCGTATTTTCCAGATTGCAAGATGCATTTTTTTCCTCCCAAACTTTGGGTAAAATTGGGTTGTGCCTTACAATGTGGATGTGGCTTACCGGGACAGCGGTGGTGGAGCAGGGTCATAGGAGGCAGGGTCAGCGATACTGAGGGTGTCACTGCAGTGTTGTGGCGGCGGGTGCATTGAGGTGATTGCGGGCTCTATTGAATCTCCCATGGTTGACACCATGAACTTCAAGACAATGGCTGCGGAGGCGGCGCGTGCACAGATTGATGCGATGGACTTCAAGACCTTTTTGCGCATGCACTGCCTCTGCAGCCATTTTTTTGAAGTCCATCGCATCAACTGTGGGCGAGTCAATGGAGTACGCAGTCAGATCAGGTGCCCACCACCATAGAGACACCCCGACACCCGTCCTGTGACCCTCCTGAGTCCTACACTGCAGTAGCATGCCAGCAGATCAATGGCGCCCGCCGCTGCGACACCCCCGATGTCGCAGTATCACTGATCCTCTGTCCACTGACCATCCTGAGATGCCACACCCCCTCCTCTGAGTCCGCAGCATCGTTGAATCTGCCTCCTGTGACCTTCCTGAGCCGCTCCACCACCGCCACTCCCAATTTGTAAGCATTAGGATTAAGACACACTAGGATTATAAAACAGACCCTCATTGTAACATTAAAAATTATCTTTTTCCTATTTTCCTCCTCTAAATTTGTGGTGCGTCTTATAATCCAGGGCATCTTATAAACTGAAAAATACGGTAATTCATAGAGTTCAAAATGTCCAGAAGGGCCCCCAAATGTCACTAGACTTTCTCATATGGGCCAAAGGCACCTTTTGGGACCCTCTATGCCTCCAGGGCTTGGATACAACTGCAATATGTGCCCAGACTATAGTTACACTCTTGGGTGTGCCAGTAAACCACTATGCCAAGTCATTAGATCTTGGGTTGAAGGGGTTTTCCTCCCATTAATAAGAGAATGGCTAGAATTAAGGTGAAGTTATGGACTCCACTGGGACCAGAATTAATAATATCCAGTCCATTCAGCAGACTATTGATTGGCTGCAGGGTCAGGTAATTGATGGAGGGATCATTCTTACTTTCGGAAGGATACCATTCTGTCCATCGGTCACCAATCAGAGGCATCAATAAGTTAGTTGACTAAATGGATGTCTTCAGTACCAATTCTTGAGTGGTCCACCAAATGCTGAAGCAGTGAGGGTTCAGATGGTTAGGTAAGCCTATTTTCTTTATTTTATAAAGTCACCACTTATCAAAATGAGGTAGGAACTTCTTTTAAGATAAAAATATGTAATGTTTTCTATTGGGTGAAGAAAAGCCGAGCTGTGACTCAAGACTCGACAACCAAAGTATCACCAAAACAGATCTTATAGGCTTCAAATTCAACATCTTCTCGTTTGGACTAATCAAATGCATAAAAGAAAATGAAAGAGATTGTCTAAGGTTGAAATCGGGTTGACTTTTTTCCTAAAAAAAAAAAATTAGTGCCCCCTCTTGTCCATGGGCTGTATCCCATCCCATTGAAACATGAATAGGACATTAAACAGACCACTGATAAGTAGAAAAGGATGAAGGAATCTCGCACACCGTTCCTCATAAAATTCTTCAAGACTTCACTAACACATTAAAATCCTTCTTTAAAATTACGTATTCAGGACACCCAGCCCCGCCTTACCTGTTTCGTCCTTACTCATAGTTATTGTCACGATCCCCCTGTGCAGAGCATCTTTCAGACTAGAAGATGCTCTGCTGCGCTTCAGACCTGGCAGTGACATGATTCCTCTGTGCAGAGCATCTTGCCTTTGGAGATGCTCTGCTGCCCTTTCCTGATCTAGCAGCTTAATTGACAGTGCAGGATTCCATGTTGGTGCTGATCACTCAGGTGTTGCATATTTCTGGTAATTGCTCTGCTTCTTTACTGAGCATGCTCGCACAGAACCTTGCCAGTTGTATTCTGTGGTTCTGCAGTTGTGCTGTTGGTTTGTGTCTCTGTTTAGTATTCTGGACCTTGGTTTTCTGACCCCAGATTGTTATTTGACTCCTCTCTGCCTGCTCCCTGTTTTTCTCATAACCTCCTGCCTTTTGTCCTCGGACAATTACCTGACCACGTCTCTGTTTTCTCCCTGAACTTATTACGTGCTCTCCTGGTATTCTGACCCTCAGATGGTGACCTGACTACGCCTCTGTGTATTCCTTGTTATCCTACATGTCCTCCTGACTACTCTTCCGTCCATACTATCCGTTACAGTTATCTATTGATAACTAGGTATATCGTAAGCCATACAGATTAAACACGACCACATACCAACCTGACGGAGGCCAAAAGAACATTCTTTTAGACTCTAATAGACTTGGGTCTTATGGTTTTGTTTCCAATGTATATGACATTTTGCCAACCATTGCGTATTCTGATTGCAGGAAATCAGGATTGTCCTGTATGTATGATAAGTTATAGCCTTACTCATCATCATGGAATAGCATGCAAAAAATAAACTATACTTAATTAAAAAAAGGAATATACAATAAACTATTTCAAAGATGTCAATGTAACAGTGCCCCTAGTGGCCAAATTACGGTAGCATGAGGACTAACGAGCCAAGACACAGAGCTGGGTATGGAATTGGGCATTTATGACAGGTCATATTGTTAACGGGATGTGTATGGCAGAGTATAGAAAGCGTAGAATACGCATTGTCATAAGTGCATCTGACAAGAGGATGTCTATTTATAAGTGTCCAAGTCTAGTTTGTTTAGAAAATATCACCCGAACAGAATTCCAAGGAAGTTAAATATTAGGGGGAAGACAGAAAACATGCTGTTACCATCCGATCCGGAGAACAGATTGCTATTCCTAGCAGCCTGGAGAAGTCCAAAATATTATCTCTGCATAAGAAACTGTTCCCTGCACCTTTGTGCCAGGAAAAGAGATTGTGGTAAATTGCGCTCATGAACTATTCATAAGCTCTGATTTCATATTATTTCTGTTCTTCGTTAATGAAAACATGTCTTACACCCAGCCATAAGGAAGGCATTTAAATGTATGATATTGCATCAGTGCAAAGCTAAAGAGCCATACCTATACCTGCAATAACTGCCAGTATCTTCTCCTGTCTTGGGCAGTCAGAGCAGTGATAATCCCATGAATGATATTCTATACAGTCATTCTATATAGACACATACTCCGGAGAGATGGGGTACGGTTTACAAGTCACCGATGATACAAATTCAAGCTCGGCTTTTGCTACTTCTCATAATTTTCTCTTTGCATTTTGTATATTATAAATTGAATGCAATTATATATATATATATATATATATATATATATATATATATATATATACACACTCGCTTTGTCAGCATCATTACCTCTGCTGACTGTAAGTATTAAGAAAATTTGCCCCATTAATCCCGTATGTGCCAATCAGTAAACATTCAAATATTTTGGTGCCATAGATGCCAAGTATCACCATTTAGTCCAATGATTGGCTGCATGACTATGAGACTAGTGATTGGCTGCATGACTATTGAGGCTAGTAATTGGCTGCATCAGTATTGTGTCTAGTAATTGGCTGCATCACTATTGAGGCTAGTGATTAGTTGCATCACTATTATGTCTAGTGATTGGCTGCATCACTATTGTGTCTAGAGATTGGCTGCATCACTATTGAAGCTAGTGATTGGCTGTACCATTATTGAGGATAGTGATTGGCTGCATCACTATTGAGGCTAGTGATTGGCTGCATCACTATTGAGGCTAGTGATTGGCTGTAACACTATTGAGGCTAGTGATTGGCTGTTACACTATTGAGGCTAGTGATTTGGCTGCATCACTACTGAGGCTAGTGATTGGCTGTACCATTATTGAGGCTAGTGTATGGCTGCATCACTATTGAGGCTAGTGATTGGCTACTTCACTACTGAGGCTAGTGATTGGCTGTACCATTATTGAAGATGGTGATTGGCTGCATCATTATTGAGGCTAGTGATTGGCTGCATCAATATTGAGGCAAGTGATTGGCTGCATCAGTATTGAGGCTAGTGATTGGCTGCATCACTATTGAGGCTCGTGATTGGCTGTAACACTATTGAGGCTAGTGATTGGCTGCATCATTATTGAGGCTAGTGATTGGCTGCATCACTATTGAGGCTAGTGATTGACTGCATCATTATTGAGGCTAGTGATTGGCTGCATCACTATTGAGGCTAGTGATTGGCTGCATCATTATTGAGGCTAGTGATTGGCTGCATCACTATTGAGGCTAGTGATTGGCTGCATCATTATTGAGGCTAGTGATTGGCTGCGGCAGTCAAATGGATGGGTCCCCATTACAGTCAAAGTAAACAAATGCCAAAGGAAATTATTTGGGTGGGAACAATAGAGATAAAACATGTGGGTAATTGCTATTCAATTCTTTTTTTCTGCACATTTCCTGCTCTTTCTTCTTCATTTCCTGGACACCCCCTTAAAGGCTGGAATTTCATACACAGTTTTTGATATAGTTTTTTTTAAACCAAAGCCAAAAGTGAATTTATTCATAAGGAATAGGACGTATGGAAGGATTTCTGCTTCTTCTTGCTCGATCTATTTCTGGCTTTGACTAAAAAAAACCTGCGCTGCAGGATGAGTTATTGTCTGATTTAGCCGATCGCTCTTCATGAGACTGGTCTGACAGTCAAGGGCATAACATGGAGGGAGGGGAACAGAGGGGGGTGGCTTTGGACACAACATTCTTAGGGGTACAACATTTCAAAAGAGGAAAATTAAAGAATATATTAGATTTGATCTTTTCTGAAATCTATTATCTTGGAAAGTGGGACCCAGGTTCTAGATTCCATGGACTTCTGGTTTCTCCGAGAAAGCATCACTGTGGACTAGGCGTCTGCCCTACAAGACGTCTCGGAGCAGGAGGCATAAAGACATCCTTGCATCACTCCGCCACTTATTATTTAGAGGAGAATAAGACTCAGGTTTTTCTAAGTAGGTTAGCATGAACTTTAGGAAGGTGGCATTATTAGTTGTGGATGGGGCACTCAAGAGGCATCATTACTTTTTAAATTGGCACTAGGGGGTCATTAATTTCTTCTAAAGATGGCAGGGGCATTATTACTAGGCTTAAGGGTGCAATACTCTACTTGTAAAGGTGCTGGCCCCTGCACTGATGCCAGTAATGAGCTGAATGAAGAAAAGAGTAGCGGCTCATTGCAGGGGGTCTCAGCGATAGAAGACCACTTCACACGGGCGTACTGTATTTTGGTCATTATTTTGCAACAATATTTTAGAACCAAAACCTGGAGTAGAACCTAAACATGGAAGATGTGCAAACCTTTCATTATGTTTTCTGTTCTTCTGCATATCCTGTTCCTGGTTCATTTGGAAAAGAGGTCCATAATTTGGTGATATAAGATTAAGACTGATAACACATCCTACCTTTCTAATGTGAACAGGTGCAAACTGAACATGAAACATCATAACAAAAAGGAGACAGTTGCACTCTGTAGCATGTTTTTTCATAGCATTAATGCATGTCTATATTCCCATATTCATTGTTACACATATCTTAGCACTACAGAGTGCAGCTGTCTCTTTTTTGTTACTATGTTTCATGTTCAGTTTGCACCTGTTCACATTAGAAAGGTAGGATATGCCATCAGTCCTTTTCTTAGACTACAGGGTCATGCCTTCTGATTGAGCTCCTGCTTTTCAGCCTTAGGCTATTTTAATTCTTCATTTGCAGGTTCCTGTCCACCCATAAATTGTAGTTTTATACAGACCCAACAAAAAGAGATCCCCTTGCCATTGGCTGTTGGGCTCACATAAAACTGCCCATTATTGTGTGCTAAGTATCTCAATTTTTTCCATGTTTTTCATAGCAGTAATGCATGTCTATATTCCCATATTTATTGGTCCACATGTCTTAGCACTACAGAGTGCAACTGTCTCTCTTTTGTTACTGTTTCATTTTCAATTTGCACCTGTTCACATTAGAAAGGTAGGAAGTGCCATCAGTCATTTTCTTAGATTCCAGGGTCGTGCCTTCTGATTGAGCTCCTGCTCTTCAGCCACAGCAGATTTTAATTCTCCATTTGCAGGTTCCTGTCCTCCCATAGGTTGTAGGGTTTTTTAAATCCAAACAGAGGCATTAGTTTGATAGGGACTCAACAAAAATTAGGTCGCCTTGCCGTTGGCTGTTGGGCTCAGATACACCTGGCCAATTTTGTGTGCTAAATATCTCAATTTTTCCATGTTTTCCATAGCAGTAATGCATGTCTATATTCCCATATTCATTGTTGCACATATCTTAGCACTACAGAGCGCAGCTGTCTCCTTTTTGGTACATAATTTGGTTATAGGCATGAACAACCCCTTTAAGGTTATTGTCCAGGTCATTCAACGCCTAGATCTGTAAGGGTACGTGCCCACGATCTGGATTAGCAGCGTTTTGGAGGCAGCGTATTTTCCCATGACCACTGTGCTTTTTTTTAACGCTGTGTAAACTGACCTGTTTGCCGGCTTCCTATCCGCAGTATGGCAATTTCTCCTGCGAAGCCGCTTGAGTGTCCTGCGCAGCCGCTTGAGTCTCCTGCGCGGGCGGATGAGGCGAAAACAAAACACCACATAACCCCGATCTTGGGCTACGTACCCTAACCGTTCATTGCTAATTTCATGTTTTGCACTAAATAGTAGCAGGTACATAATTTAGGACCATGGGAATCATCTCCTTTGCTTGCGCTTTATGCTTTTTATCACATTAGGAGGGCACAACATTTTCTCATTTAAGATCTATATCACAGAACTGTAGGAAGCTTTGTCATAGGAAGAATAAGTGATTGTCATGATATATAAACCGATAATGTATGCATCCGATGCGACTCCTTCGCTGGAAGCCGGCGCGCATTCAGAATGTCACATGAATCATTTTACGGGGAGTCTATTGTGCTTTTCAAGTACATATGGACAGACGCAAAGACAAAACTAACTCACTGCAGAGAAGAAAAGGCTGCGAAATGAACCAGATGACAAAGACATTATTTTTAGCGCTTTACTATAAACCAGGGACGCTCACATTTGCAAATACAGCGGATCTAACCTTGTAAGTAGAACATGCACTATAGAGACAGGATAAAATACAAAAAGCGCCAATTTATATAACTCTGAAAATCCGCTCACCGGCGGAAATACCACTCCATCAGCGGGAACACAAAAACAATTTCTGTTTTTGTAAAGATAAAGCCAGATAATGGAGACAATGACTGGGCCGCCATTGGAAGCCGCGCACTAACGCAATAGACGTCCACTTTTCTGGCAAAATAATGCACCACTAACAATGAATCCAGTTATCACAGGCGCTGCTCTCTAGACCCATTTTCAGAAGTGTCAAGGACGTCACTCCTTGCCCATCATTTGGGCTTACCCAATGTCACTCCTTGCCCATCATTTGGGCTTACCCAATGTCACTCCTTGCCCATCATTTGGTCTTACCCAATGTCACTCCTTGCCCATCATTTGGTCTTACCCAATGTCACTCCTTGCTCACCATTTGGGCTTACCCAAATGTCACTCCTTGCCCATCATTTGGTCTTACCCAATGTCACTCCTTGCCCATCATTTGGGCTTACCCATACAATAGCAAAGAAACAGAATAACGCGACTCTTTTTAACACTTCTTTGCAGCCTTTTGTTTACAAACCGACTGTGCAAACCGAGCACAGGCGCTTGGTGCATCCTTGGTGTGTCCAAGGAGTTCAGTTGCACCTTCCAACCAACTGTTTTCCATCTATGTCCACCCTCTTCTGGTTCCTGTAAAGCCACCAGAGCCGCCAATCAATGAAGAAGGCAGAGATAAAAGGAAGGACAGCCAAGCCAGGAGAGCACCAAGCGCTTGTGCTTAGTTTGGATAGTCATTTTGTGTTGACAGACTCCAACTTTTTTTGCCCAACCCTTTTTGCTGATTTTTTTGTGTTGCTATATTTTTAACATTCATTTTTTCCAGTATTTTTTTCAGGAATTATTTTACTTAAAGAGGATCAACCACCAGGATTTTCCTATATAAACTAAAGCCAGTGCTATACTGGGGCTATCATGCTGATTCTATACATAACATTAGTTATGAGATCGGATGTATACTTTCTGAAATACAGGCAAGTAAAGTTTGTGAAATGCACTGTTATTTGATTGACAGGTGCAACAGAATATCTAATACGTGGGTCTGGTTTTGCTAGTTATTCCCGCCCCTGTCTGCTGCCTGTCCTTCCTTCCATGTCTCTGTTATTACAGGGGGGAGGAGGGAGGGAGGGAGGAAGGACAGGCAGCAGACAGGGGCAGGAATAACTAGCAAAACCCAACCCACCTATTAAATATTCTGCAGCACCTGTCAATCAAATAACAGTGAAATTCACAAGCTTTACTTGCCTATATTTCAGAAAGTATACATCCGATCACACAAGTAAAGGTATGTATAGAATCAGCCTGATAGCGCCAGTATAGTACTGTATGTATAGAATCAGCCTGATAGTGCCAGTATAGCACTGTATGTATAGAATCAGCCTGATAGTGCCAGTATAGCACTGTATGTATAGAATCAGCCTGATAGCGCCAGTATAGCACTGTATGTATAGAATCAGCCTGATAGCGCCAGTATAGCACTGTATGTATAGAATCAGCCTGATAGTGCCAGTATAGCACTGTATGTATAGAATCAGCCTGATAGTGCCAGTATAGCACTGTATGTATAGAATCAGCCTGATAGTGCCAGTATAGCACTGTGTGTATAGAATCAGCATGATAGTGCCAGTATAGCACTGTATGTATAGAATCAGCCTGATAGTACCAGTATAGCACTGTATGTATAGAATCAGCCTGATAGCGCCAGTATAGCACTGTATGTATAGAATCAGCCTGATAGTGCCAGTATAGCACTGTATGTATAGAATCAGCCTGATAGTGCCAGTATAGCACTGTATGTATAGAATCAGCCTGATAGTACCAGTATAGCACTGTATGTATAGAATCAGCCTGATAGTGCCAGTATAGCACTGTATGTATAGAATCAGCCTGATAGTACCAGTATAGCACTGTATGTATAGAATCAGCCTGATAGTGCCTGTATAGCACTGTATGTATAGAATCAGCCTGATAGTGCCTGTATAGCACTGTATGTATAGAATCAGCCTGATAGTGCCAGTATAGCGCTGTATGTATAGAATCAGCCTGATAGTGCCTGTATAGCACTGTATGTATAGAATCAGCCTGATAGTGCCAGTATAGCACTGTATGTATAGAATCAGCCTGATAGCGCCAGTATAGCACTGTATGTATAGAATCAGCCTGATAGCGCCAGTATAGCACTGTATGTATAGAATCAGCCTGATAGCGCCAGTATAGCGCTGTATGTAAAGAATCAGCCTGATAGTGCCTGTATAGCACTGTATGTATAGAATCAGCCTGATAGTGCCAGTATAGCACTGTATGTATAGAATCAGCCTGATAGTGCCAGTATAGCACTGTATGTATAGAATCAGCCTGATAGCGCCAGTATAGCACTGTATGTATAGAATCAGCCTGATAGTGCCAGTATAGCGCTGTATGTATAGAATCAGCCTGATAGCACCAGTATAGCACTGGCTTTAGTTTATATAGGAAAATCCTGGTGATTGGTCCTCTTTAAAGAAAAGCCTATGGGAAAAGGCCTAAAAGAAAAGCAAATAGCATGGACTCCAAAAATGCACAAATGTCTAGGGAAAAGGGGCACATTTAAAGGATATAAGCAGCTAAAGAGAAATTTCAGTAAAACTGAAGTACTATGCATTAATTATCATAATGGTTCCTGTAAGGCAGAGGTCCGCAACCTTACTGATCTTGAGAGCCACATTCAACTCTGAAAGTCGCGAGCCACATCCAGCTGCCGCCCCCCCCCCCAGTAGTGACGCCCAGAGCCTCCATTACCGGTATAATGACTGCCAAAGCTTTCCACAGAAATCCCACCAAGTCAGTACACTGAGATCTATGGGCTCTTACCTTACCCCCATTCAGATCTGCTCTTCTCTGCATGACTACTCACAAAAGTCCCCATCTAGAGGCCGGCTCTTCATAGCTGTTTGCTAGATCTGGTGCTTATGCATCAAGATGGAAGAGAGCCGCAAGCCACAAATCAAAGGCCCATGAGCCACAGGTTCAAACCCCTGCAGTAAGGTAACAAGAAGAGTGGAGAAAGACAGTGGAGTTGTACCGCCCCACGCTCGGCTGCAGCCGAGCCCCTCGGATCCGGGCTCGTTGGTGGGTGGCTCGAGCACCTCCGGACCCGGGGTCACTTCGCTCTGAAAGGATGCTGGCGCTACGTAAGGGGGTGGTTAGGTAGGTGTACGGCCGGAGCCGTGTTTGAGTTCGTGACGCCACCCACGGGATGGGGTGAAGGTGTAGACACCACCTCTGCAGTTACGGGACACCCGGGGGAGATGGTTATGCAGCAAGATGTTAACCCCTCCGTGGGCAGGGATGATGGCCCCGAGACCCGTTGGGGAGAGCTGGGCGGTGCAGGGCAGTGCGCGGCCGGATGGCAGTATTGTACTCACTGTTATTGACACACACAAGTCTCTGGTAAACAAAGTTGATGGTGGTCGGTGCCCGCAGCCGGCTGCATCTGGTCCCCCACCCGGTTCGGTGGTCTTTTGCCTTTCTCCTGCACCGTGTAGTGTATGTGTAGACTGCCTGCGCTTCAGCGACAGGAGTCCGCTCCCCGGCTGTATGTATGTCGGGTAAGCCCGTTTGCCCGCAGACGCTGGCCCGTGGGATCTCTCTGTCTGTGCGGTGGCTTTCTATCCCCCTCGGTGGGCTATTGTCTTCAGTCGGGACTTGAGTGGACCTATAGTCCAGACCGCAATCAGTAAATTAACTCAGTCCAGTGGATTCTGGACCTCGTTTCAGGATTTCAGGGTCTGAGTACCCCCCTGTGTGCTCCGGTTTCCAGTCAGTTCCCCGGGTCGGTACCGGCGGGCCACTACCCTGTCACGGTCCACCCCAGTTCCACCGAGCCGTCTTCCCAGCTCCTGCAGGCTAGGCCACCGTCTACCGCCTAGCCAAGGTGTGCGGGCTACGACCCTCACACCTGTCAGTCTCCCTCACTCCACTGACACTCCTCTGACTGAACTTGAACTGACTGCACTTCCGGCCTCAGGCCCTCTGAACTCCTCGGTGGGCGTGGCCAACCACCTGGCTCTGCCTCCTGGTGTGTCCATCAAGCTCTGAGGGAGGTGACTAGGGTTTACGTGGTTTGGCTGGTGTTACCTTGTGTGGGACTGGTGTTGTGCGGGGCCTATCTGTGACTACCTGGCTAGTCCAGGGCATCACAGAGTACTGCACGACTGCATGGTTTGTTTGTGGTCTGTAACCATGGAGACACCTACGCTTGTATAGGAGATGTGTAAAGAAAACAATATGACATTTGTAATCACAATTATTTGTATAGATGCTCCAATTTGTATTTTCGGTGTATCATTTGAATAGAAATGATAAAATATACATATTAATGAAGAGATGATTGAAAAGTGGGATTTTAATTTCTATTAAAATGATCTATTAAGCCGCCAGTTTAAAGGTGTCTGTGCTATTGTGTAATTAACAACAGATACGTCCTAATTAACAACCCTCTTGTTTAAACATTTGTGCGCATATGTATATATATATATATATCTATATCTACATACACTGCTCATATAAATTTATATGGGTTCATTCAGACATCAATTTTGAAGTACAAATTCTATCCATGTTTTTCACGGATAGAGCGAGTGCCCATTACAGTCGATGGTCACATGTCTATGTATACTGTATTTGCGTACTGAGTAGTCCACATAAAATAAAAAAAGAAATGTCCGATTTTGATCTTGGTCTCGGTCTGGGATGTCAACCACTCAGAAATTCCAGGATAGTCTGTAAATACAGGGCCCTTTTTTGCCCTGTCCTAAAAAAATGTAATTTTTTTGAATCTGAAGAAATGTATAAAATGATTATTTTGACTGTAAGGCCTCATGTGCACGCTGCATTTTTTGCTGCGTTTTTGGCACATTATTTGGGTGCAGTTTTGATACCAAAACTGCATGCATTTCCTTCCCCAACAAAGTCTATGAGATGACAGTTTTGCTGTCCGCACGTTGCAGCTTTTTTTGGCTGCGTCTTTGTGGTGACCAGAAAGATGCAGCGTGCGCACATGGCCTAATTGTCATCATTATGCAGATTACAGTGAAGGCATGTGATCTCTTCAGTAGAGATGAGCGGACCTGTGGATGTTTGGTTACTCCGGTTCTGCTAGACTTTAGATAAAGTTAGGTTTGGGACTCAGACTTAAAAGTCACTGATTGAGCAGTTCGAGTCACCGCCCACATGCAGCCAACCATAAACAGATCACTTCCGGGGGCGGGAGGACGGGTTTTCCATTTTTTGTTTGGTGCACACTACATCCAATAACGCTGTTGCCACCCCTAGTACGAGCCGATCAAGCACTGCAAGCGGCTCACACTGAGCTGAGCACCGAGCGTATCGAGCACAGCGATGCTCACACAAGAGGTGTTCATACGTAAAGCACCCAAACCCCGAACACCGATTTTTGGAGATCTGGTTGTTGTTATAAAAATGTCTGTTTTAAGAAGTTAATTAAACTTTGACCAATATTCCTCCAAAAATATGGTGGCTGTTGCCTCTTTTATGCGGCGCGGGGGCGAGAGGAGGGGGCTTGGTTGTGACCGTTTGTACAGTTCAAGTTGGAGGACCATGTAGGTTAAAGTTTTGTCCAGACACACGATACACTTCACACTGTGTAACATAAAAAATGTGTATATATATATATTTATATACTGTATATATCCTATATACAGCATATTGTTTATATATTCAGTTCTACAGAATACAGTAACAAAAAAGGTGATGGCGGTATTGTATAAAACATCTCACTCTGCATAAAATGCGTATTTTCCATGAAAGTCTAAATGGCTCTATATGTTCACACTATTTCATTTCTCTATGTATAAAACAACAAACATAAAATACAAAAACACCGATGCATTCCGTCGTTCCATTATAATCAAAATAAATACCGCGCTGCTTCTGTCAAACCCGATTTGAATTTAATTCAATAGAATATCATAGCCACTAAAATAAGAAATTGTACAAATGTATATCTTCCTGTTTTGTTTGGTAGATGATTATTTACCACAATAAATATTGATGGAGATAGTAGATGAATATAGGAATTAGAATTTTATCTCACTGGAATAAACTCTTTCTGGCTGGGTCTGAGCCCCGGTTTATGTCTCCGTCAACGGCTTTAGTCTGAATTATAGGATTCAATCATTCTCCCAACAGAGCCGTTGACTTCAGTTCGGCAACTGAGTACAAAACATTAGACTGTTTTACTTTATTTCTGTAAAATTTGGACACAATTTCATAGGTAACTCCATAATCCAAGTCAATGGCTCCTTCGAATCCCATTTTTGGGATTTAGATGGTAGCCCGCCATGGAGTGATAAGCCGGGACACAGACATGGTTTAAAAACAACCATACAGGATTCCCCACTTTGAATTTTTTTTTTGCTAGACAATAGGATGATTATATGAAAGGACGTGAGGGAAATCCTGGCCGCATCCAATTCCACTGAATACCGGCTACAATAAATAAAGCATTACACAATTTTATTTGAGTCAATGTGAAGTCTATACAATGCATAAATATGCCGGATCCTGGAACCATTGTGGTCAATACCCAATTTTCTCTATAACTCCGATTTCTATCATTTCAGTCACAAAGGGTCAAAATAGACTACCAATTGTCCACTCAATCCAAGCAGATATGAACATCTGGCCACACATTTACATTTCACCAATGATACAAGCATTGGAGTTTCATTTTGGACCCAATCATTATGTATTTAAAAATATAAAAAAGTTACTTTTAACACTAAAAAAAAGGAAAATAGCACAAAAAAATAACAAAAAGCGCTCAAATCCTTCACGACTCGGTGTCTCTTTGTGGCATACAAACTACCATATAAAATACTTATAAGTGCAGTTACAGAAGGAGGAATGCTTTAGCCACTAAAGGTCAATGTTTCACTCGAGCTCACTGGGGTCTTTCTTAACTTCAGTAAATTTAGTTGTGCTCATTTTTTTTAATATGGAGATCATATGATGATTTAGTGCTAAGTGTCCTTCATGACATTTCTTTTTGACATGACATATCCTGAGAGAACCAGCCTTTAAAAAAAAACTTGATTTCATGATACTGTGTTGATATGTTTAACCTATACGTGTCTATAAGTGACCACCTTTTGGCTGTGATGTGAGCTGCACTCTGGCAAAGGGTTTATCATGTCACAATAATACAATTACATTTGTATTATGAAAAATTGGATTTCTTGAATTAAATTCTTGAAAAGGTAATGTGGGACACATCTGTACTATGCCAAGCATGTCTAACCCTAACCTTAACCCTAACCCTGCCCTAACCATAACTCTAACCCCACCCTAGCTCTACTCTAACCCCCCAACCCTAACTCTAACCCCACCCTAACTCTACCCTAACCCCCCCAACCCTAACTCTAACCCCACATTAACCCTACCCTAACTCTAACCCCAACCTAACCCTACCCTAACCCCCCAACACTAACCCTAGCTCTCACTCCACTCTAACCCCACCTTAACCCTAACCCTACCCTAACCCCACCCTAACCCTACCCTAACCCTAAAGACCCATTCCATTATTTAACCTAATTTTTCTTGAGGCATGAACCAGTGCATGACAATGTTCACCCTTCTGGGACATCAAGCTTTTGTGACTCCTGCATGTGATTTTTTTTGGCTATGAAAACCTGCAAACGCTATTTTGCACATTGCATAGAAGAGTTTGGGCGCTATCATTTTATTGGATCTTTCTCTTTATTAGACAGTATGGTTGAACACCAGCTTTCCTATTGGAAAGTAAGTAAGTTGGGGTCTTCTGGCGTTGGGTAAGTAAAAGACTTAAATGGAAACTGTAATTTAAAAATCAATTAATGCTGCCCATAGCAATGGCAGCATGAATCTAAGCTTGGCTGTACAATTGCAGTTAGACATGTTTTTCTCTAAAACACTCTTGCGTTTCAGAGGAATACATAGGCCCTTGATTCAACAAAACTGGCATCATTAATACTAGTCTTAGGGCGGGGGGTGTTAGATGCAGAAGCTCCAAATTCATGGAGCCTCTTTGTGAATCAGGACCCTCGGAGAAGTGACGTGCATTTCCATTTGCGCCTCGCCATTTATCTTTCTCCAATTGGGGGCTGGAGTAGGATTTATGGTGTGGCAATGAATTTGACCACCACCCTGTTCAGCCCCAACTGCACCCACTTTATCGATGGTGACCAAAAAGGCCATGAAAACGGCAAAAGTCATACAATTTTACTGCAGCTTCTACTTGTGCCAAAACTTTGTGACTTTTCTTACACCAGATTTTGAGCTTTGATTAAGTGGGCCATAGTTTGAGAAGCTGGTTGGGGATTATAGCGAGAGTCAAGACTAGAGTAGCCCGGTGCGGCCCCGGTACCACTCTAATTGATTGAGAGGTCTCTCCCATATGTGTACATAATGAAAGACCTATCAATTACTTGGAGCACTGCGGCAGAAGCCGTCCAGGGCCGGCACCGGACTAGTTCTCTGTTTTTTTCCTGAAATGTTGGGGCGTTTGGGCAACATAAAAGGAGTGACATTCCCTTTAAACAAAAAGATAAAATATATACAATAAAACACAGAGGGTCAACAAGAAGCCTTCAGGACATGCAGTTATGCCATTGTCCTCACTCAATGGTTAATGTTTTACAGAATAAAACTTGATGTTCCCATTGGAAAATACATTTCTGATCATTACTCTCAACTATCCAAAACTGTGTTTTGTTTTGCTCCAGGCTGTTCTACAACACACCAGGAGCTTCTAGAAAGCTCGGAGATAGGACTCGACAAAGCTGACAACTTCCATGTGGATGTGATAACTACTTCCCTATTCCAAGATCTGGCACATCAGACTTCCGACTAAAACAAGTAGAGATAATCAACGTCCTAGGAAGGGGTCTTGGAACTAAAAATACTCCAAATTTTAACAAAACTTCTACAATTTGTTTTTGTTTGACAAATCAGACACAGATACAAAACTCTTTGTATAAATTAGATTTCGCACCTTAAGAAATAAAAATAAATACAAAGAACTTTCAAAAAGTTAATCTCACCCTAGTTATACAGATGTGTCCATCTTTAGGGTACCGTCTCACTAAACGATGTACCAGCGATTCCGACCACGATATGACCTGGTCAGGATCGCTGGCGCGTCGATACATGGTCGCTGGTGAGCTGTCAATCAGGCAGATCTCACCAGCGGCCAGCCACCAGCCAGCAACGACTTGTGGAAACGATGCTGCGCTTGGTAACCAAGTTAAATATCGGGTAACTAAGCAAAATGCTTTGCTTGGTTACCCGATATTTACCCTGGTTACCAGCGCATACCGTTTAGCGCTGGCTCCCTGCACTGGTAGCAAGGGTACACATCGGGTTACTAAGCAAAGCATAGTTACCCGATGTGTACTCTGGCTACGTGTGCAGGGAGCCGGCACTGGCAGCCTGAGAGCGGCATACGCTGGTAACCAAGGTAAACATCGGGTAACCAAGCAAAGCGCTTTGCTTAGTTACCCAATGTGTACCTTGGTTACCAGTGTCCGCAGCTTCCAGACGCCGTCTCCCTGCTCCCTGCACATTCAGATCGTTGCTCTCTCGCTGTCAAACACAGCAATGTGTGCTTTACAGCGGGAGAGCAACGAGAAAAAAATGAACCAAGACTGTGTGTAACGAGCAGCGATCTCACAGCAGGGGCCAGGTCGCTGCTTAGTGTCACACACAGCGAGATCGCTGATGAGGTCACTGGTGCGTCACAAAACCTGTGACTCAGCAGTGATCACGCTATGTGAGAAGTACCCCTTACTTTTCTATAATCTTTTTGAAGCACTCTCACAGCTTGATCCGTTCTCACATGGACACTTATAGCATAAACAATGCCTGACATTTCAAAGTAGGTCTTGTCCCAATACTCATCTCAGAAAGATAAATAAGGACACGTCTTGAGGAATATGTAGACCCTTTTCCATGCAGTCATTGATTCCTTTATCTTGGCGTTTTGTGGTTAACCTCAGGGTCGACCACAGTCCTCAAAAAGGATCAAGTCAGGGATAATAATGAACTAATGCAAAAAGGCTTTAAAAGTCCGGGACAAAACAAACCCATCTGGAGATGACTTGAAACAATTCCTTCCGACAAGGCATTGCTTTATTATTTATGGTTGACTCACAAATGCACCGCAATTTGCACCGATTCATTATATGTTTTTTGTGTATGTAATATTAACAATACAACTATGATACAATTAGAAGTGGATGTAGACTCATTCTTTATAGATTGACGGTGCTGTTCCAGAACCATTTACACTGGTTGGCCTAATGAACCTTAAAGAAGACTTGTCACTTCTCATAAATCTGTAATTTTCTTTCCTGGTGTAAATGCCGCTGTTCTCATGAATCCGGCGATGTTTTTCTTTTGTTCCTGCGTCTCTCCATTCCTGAGATATGACCCCCTCTTCTCTGTATATTAATCTGATCTTTTCAACCAACTGGGTGTGGTCCTCAAGAAAATATTCATGCAGAAGAGTGGAGAACCAAACCCACTTGGCTAAAAAGAATAGATTTGCATGTAGGGAAAAGGGGCAATATCTCAGGAATGGAGAGGCGTAGGAACAAAAGAAAAACATCGCCAAATTCAGGAGAACAGCGGCATTTACACCAGGAAACAATATTACAGATTTATGAGATGTGACAGCTTTTCTGTAAAGTTTATTATATTTTTTTGTGCTTGTAATATTAACAATACAACTATGATACAATTAGAAGTGGATGTAGACTTATTCTTTATAAATTTGACGGAGCTGTTCCAGAAACTGGTTGGCTTAATGAACTTTAAAGAAGACTTGTCACTTCTCATAAATCTATCATTTTCTTTCTTGGTGTAAATGCCGCTGTTTTCCTGAATCCGGCGATGTTTTTCTTTCGTTCCTGTGCCTCTCCGTTCCTGAAATATGACCTTTTTTTCCCTACATGTAAATCTATTCTTTTTAGCCAAGTGGGTTTGGTTCTTAACTCTTCTGCATGTGGATTTTCTTGAGGACCACGCCCAGTTGGCTGAAAAGATTAGATTAATAGACAGAAGAGGGGGTCATATCTCAGGAACGCAGATGCGCAGGAACAAAAGTAAAACAATTCTGGATTCAGGGGAACAGCGGCATTTACACCCGGAAAGAAAATTACAGATTTATGAGAAGTGAAAAGTCTTCTCCTGAATCCAGCATTGTTTTTCTTTTGATCCTGCGCCTCTCCATCCCTAAGATATGACTCCCTCTTCTTTGTATATTAATATAAACTTTTCAGTGAACTGGGCGTGGTCCTCAAGAAAATCCACATGCAGAAGAGTTGAGAGCCACACCCACTTGGCTAAAAAAAGAGTAGATTTGCATGTAGGGAAAAGGGGCAATATCTCAGGAATGGAGAGGCGTAGGAACAAATGAAAAACAATGCTGGATTCAGGAGAACAGCGGCATTTACACCAAGCAAAAACAAAAATAATACAGATTTATGCCACATGATATTTTTTAATCAGACCATCTATTTTAGATAACTTGCTCTTAGCCAGCTTTGCATGTGCTTTGAATAATAAAAATGGGTTTTTCAGAGTCTCCTGTTTGGTTAGGAAAAATGTAATGTACTGGAAATATACAATGCTGAGTTAGACGTATCACACCCATTGTTTAAATGTGCCACCTACATTTACTCCAGCACACCGGCATGTCAATCCTGTCAACTACTCTGCCGAAACTATCATTTCATCTCTTTATTAACGGATCTAAGGTATAAATGGAGGAGTCAAAGGGGTACTTTGCACGTTGCGACATCGCTACTGCGATATCGTCGGGGTCAAATCGAAAGTGACGCACATCCGGCGCCGGTAATGACGTCGCAACGTGTAAAGCCTAGATGCGCCGATAAATGATCGCAAAAGCATCGAAAATCGGTGATCTGTGTAGTGTTGGACATTTCCATAATGTCGCACCAATAGGAGATACGATGTTGTTCCTCGTTCCTGCGGCAGCACACATCGCTGTGTATGAAGCCTCAGGAGCGAGGAACATCTCCTTACCTGCCTCCACCGGCAATGTGGAAGGAAGGAGGTGGGCGGGATGTTTACGTCCCGCTCATCTCCGCCCCTCTGCTTGTATTGGCCGCCTGCCGTGTGACGTCGCTGTGACACCGCATGACCCGCCCCCTTAGGAAGAAGGCGGGTCGCCGGCCAGAACGACGTCTCAGGTCAGGTAAGTGCGTGTGAAGCTGCCGTAGCGATAATGTTCGCTACGGCAGCTATCACAAGATATCGCAGCTGCGACGGGGGCGGGGACTATCATGCTCGGCATCGTTAGCCGATGCTAGCGATGTCGCAACGTGCAAAGTACCCCAAACAGTAAAAAACAATCTTAAGATCACATCCAAGAAAGAAAGAAATGAATAAATCCACATTTATGGCTATAAAATTCCCGATAATCCAACAGTCGTTATTCTAGGATGATGACCACATCCTTTAATGAAGACCGCACCGTGTGAACCCACCAAGGAACCTAGGATTCGACCGCTACGTAGCGCTGATTATTTTCCTAAAAGGAAAATACAAACACATAGGGCAACTGCCTCCTCCGCCCGTAATTATCTTCCACACCATTATGCAATTAAAACTAATTTATGCAGAGCAAACAATACTTTGAAATTTCAATCACACAAGGACAAATTCAATATGAAATTAAAAAATGGCCCAATACATAATCTCGCTTTTCTTTTTTCTTTTTTTTTTTTTTAATAATACCCGATGATATTCTGGGCAAGAAAAAAAAATGCTAATTTGAAATGAATAAACTAGCAGGAAAGGAGTCTTTGAAAATTAAATAAAACATAGAAATATTAGGAACACAGTGTTAATTAAACTCTCAGGGGGTGATGATTTAGCGCAGTGCAAATGCCTTATAATTGTATACCTGGAGGATATCAAGTTGACAAATAGATTACTGTTTGAAAAAAAATATCTATAGAGACTAATCTGAGAGTGGAAACCAAACCGGAGAGGGCTCATAACCGAACCGCTAGATGACCCTCACACTAGAAATATAGCAGAGCCGAGATCTTATTGCAGCAGACAGCAACTTTTCATCAAAGTACATCGGCGTACAACATATTAGTTCAGGTAAACCCATTGTTTCACTGTTTACAGACAATGGAAGCATCTCATCATTCTTTTAACAAATTACCCAGTTTATTATTATAAAGAAGCACAGGTAAATCTGTAAATGACGGTAATGTAGTATTTGCATGTAGCTGAACACTGGTTCCCCAGACTCAATGTTACTGGTGGAATGGGGCTCTTGTCTGCTGGCATGGCTGGGCAGTGAAGCAGTTCTATGATCCTCTAGCTGGAACCATGGAGCCTAAGCTGAAGTCCCCTGTGGAGGGTGCTCTTGTCTGCTGGCCTGCCTGTCTTTAGAAAGACTGTACCAACCAGGGCTTATCACACTGAATGCTCACACTCTTTTTCCATGGGCAGAACACTACTTGTGGGCTCAGCATTGGGCAGAGAAGAATTTCTATGATACTCCAGCTGGAACCATGGAGCCTAAGCTGAAGTCCTCCAGTGGAAGGTGCTGTTGTCTGCCTGCCTGGCTGTCTTTAGAAAGCTGTACAGACCAGGGCTCATCCCACTGAATGCTCGCACTCCTTCCCCATGGGCAGAACAGTCCTCTAGGGCTCAGCATTGGATAGTGAAGCAGTTCTATGATCCTCTAGTTGGGAACCATGGAGCCTAAGCATAAGTCCTCCAGTGGAGGGTGCTCTTGTCTGCTGGCCTGCCTGTCTTTAGAAAGACTGCACAAACCAGGGCTCATCCCCCTGAATGCTCGCACTCCTTCCCCATGGGCAGAACACTACTCATGAGTTCAGCATTGGGCAGTGAAGCAGGTCTATGATCCTCCAGCTGGAACCATTGAGCCTAAGCTGAAGTCCTGTAGAATGATGTAGTTAAAGGGGGCTGAGGCAATCCACACTTAGCAGGCAATCAACAAACTAACAGACAAAAGGGCTTAATTTAGTCTGACATTAAACAACGGCTAATTTCTCTTGATTTACCAAAGAAAGGAACAATACATCTGGCCTAATTAAGAACAGTTCCCCCCCATAAAAGTGGTCACAGGTAGACCTTTGGCATCCCAGTCAGACTCTATCCTTTTTTACCTACATGACCGCTGCAGTCAAACACTTATCAGCAAGGCTAGCATCTACAGCACAAGACCACCAAGGCCAATAAATAGCTGCTGGGATGGCCACCTCCAGGTTTCTGCAAGCTCTAGGGCAACATAGTGTTAGAGGGACCCTCTTTACTTTCCATTTTCCTTCTCATTTTCAAAGAGCGATTATATAAATTTTTTATTTTTTTGTTAATGTAGTTATATCATGGATGGTTTCTCTTTGTTACAAGCTGAAGTTTTTATCACCACCATTTAGGATCCATACGAGTTTCTGATTTCTATTTATTCTATTTTTTGGGGGGGTGAATTGACCATTTTGATTTATGCTTTTCCATTTTGCAAAGGTTAAGGCATCTTGGCAGTTTGGATAGTCACGCACATGGTGATACTAAATATGTTAACTTTTTCATATTTTTTCGGGTTTCAATTATGTTGCGTCAATGTTGATATGGTGATACGATAAAAATGTAAAAAAATAAATATTTAGCATTTTCTTTGTTATATTTTTTATTATTTACACGAAGAGGCCTGAACGTGCAACCATTTGGTCATTTTCTTCTGTTCTTGTACTGTAATATTGTATTGTAAAATCACCAGTCTCCTATGAAGCCCAGCCACCGGTTTGGCTTCATAGGTGTACAAACATGGTGAAGGCATGGAAATAATGTTAAGGGAGTGATGGGCATCAGAAAAGATATCTTTCCCCATTTTCAACCTCTTAAATAGTTACAGTTGACCTCTCCATTTGAGAGGTTAACCTCTTGTGATTAGAGCGAGCTCCAATCTCATTGGTTAGACTCGAGTGCCAGTTGTGTAATACTGCCGGCACCCACATTGTATGGAGCATATGTATTCATATATATATATATATATATATATATATATATATGAATGCAATTATTATATCACAATTGCGCTGTGGTGATGCCATCCTGATATATGGACTGATAAATGGTAGGTCTATTATAGCGACTAGTATATACAGTATATATATATATATATATATAGAAAATGTTATAAATTGAGAGTGGGTCCTTTAGGCACCATGGGCCTCGGCACTTGCTCGGGATCACTGATAACGGGTGCAGACCCGGGCCGCAGTGGGTGGGAGGGGATGGTAGGAGATTAGAGATGAGAGATGAGTGGACCCGCTGAAGTTTGGTTTGGTGGGTTCAGCTGGACTTTAGATACAGTTCTGTTTGGGACCTGGCCTTGACCTGAACCCCATTGGAACTCACTGTTTGGCAGTTCGGCTCTAAGCCCACATATAGCAGCCATCAAGAGATCACTTCTGGGAGAGGGAGGACAGGTTTTTCCATTTTTTATTTTTTTTTGTACCCTCTACATCCGATCACGCTGTTGTTACCCCAAGTGCGAGCTGATCAAACTCTGCAAGTGGCTCGCACTAGGCCAAACACCGAGCACACCCATGCTCGATCGAGTGCTTAACATACGTAAATCTCCCAAACTCCGAACTGGAATGAAGGCTGAATTACATAGTGAGGATATTAACTCATTTTGCCTTAATTTTAAGCTCCCAAAAAAAATCTTATAAAAGCTCAAGTACATGGCCATGTTATGGCTCTATACCATCTGTGAGCTATAAGGAGCAGGACTATGTTACCCATAGCAGCCTATAGAGCTTTAGTGTACCAATACTGTGACATACAGAAGCAGGAAAACATTCTGGGTTTTTTTTACAGTTTTTAGGGAAAATTATCCCGTTTAATGTGCCATATACCATAAGGCAGTACACGAGATGCCTCAATAGTATGAAGGCAATCCACGTTCCTCTGTTCTACAGGCTCCTGTGCCGTATGTATAAGCATTGCTCGGCCACTTAGCATAATGCACAACAGTAAATTGACAAATCGGGTTCTGCTACATCAATATTTCCACAAATTGCATACAAACGGATTGAAAACTATTCATTTTCCCAGCTCAGCCTTCAATACAGTTGAGGCGATGGGACAGAAATACTATATCACTAGAAACTATAGACCTCAAGAAAACCTCCATCCGCCAGTGTCTCCCCTATAGCGTCTGATTATATTTCCATCAATTCAATACGGTTCTGCTGTTTTTAATGACTACGTTAAGGACAAGCTGGTGGTGGGTGAAGCCAGAAACATACTGAGAGTCAGCTAAAAAGCGGAGGACTCCAGTTCTCTCCCACTCCTGCTCCATCTTTGTTGTGAATGTAGAGATAATAATTAGCTGATAACTAAGCCTCACATACTGCGCGGAGGAAAGCACGATCTCATATACCGGCAATCAGATATGTCTGTGCATTGGTATTTATACTGTACAGTCAGTGATAAATGGATCCTGAACAGCCGAGAGAACATCCGGAAAAACAAAAACATCTCATCCCGGTAGATTATAGCTAAGATTACAAAGGACCAAGATGAAAAGAATAGAATGAGGTTCGAAAAAATGGATTATTGGATATGACATATCTAGGAGAGTGAATTTATGAGTGGCGCCATACAAGACAGTGCAATGTTGGCATGGAATAGATCTAAGATATAGTTCATGTTTTTTTTATGGGCTCTGGCACACCAAAGGTGACTTCTGACCTTCTGATGTGGCCGTGATTGACGCGGACATCTCTCTTTCATACACGTGAATGGGAGAGAGCTCTTGCAGGACCATTCATGGTCACTACACTATAGACAGAGTCGTACCACTTCCGGAGAGCGCCAACCCCTTCGATCAGCTCTTGTCTTAGGATAGGTCTTGTCTTGTAATGGACTCTTGTCTTAGGGTACCGTCACACTAAACGACGTACCAGCAATCCCGACAACGACGCGACCTGATAGGGATCGCTGGTAAGTCGCTGGGAGGTCGCTGGTGAGATGTCACACAGTCAGACCTTACCAATGACTCAGTAACGATACAGGTCGCAGTAGCGACCTGTATAATGATCTCAGCAGTCACTGTGACCCTGTCACCCAGTGTCAAACACAGTGATGCGTCCTGCCCAGCAGGACATCGCCTTTGAAGAAAATGGCCTGGACCATTCAGCAACGACTAGCGATCTCACAACAGGGGCCAGGTCGTTGCTGGATGCCACACACAGCGACATCGCTAGCAAGATCGCTGTTGCGTCACAAAAAACGTGATTCAGCAGCAATGTCGCTAGCAATGTCGCTTAGTGAGACGTAGCCTTTAGGATAGGTCATTAATAGAATTGGTGGGGAGCTTCACACTTCCCAGTTCATTTGGCCATAACATTTGCATTTTTTTGAGTAGCGATGTCACTCTTACATACATTTGAATGTGAGAGAGCTTGCAGTACCATTAATGGTCACTACACAATGAAGAGTTGTGCCGCTTCAGGAGACCACTACCACTTTCCATCAGCTAATTGTTGGTGGTGCCGGTAGTTGAACCCCACTAATCTGATATTGATGATCAGTAGAGGTTCTACCAGTTCGACCCTTACTGATCCGATATTGATAGTTATCCTCAGGATAGGTCATTAATAGAATTGGTGCGAAGCTTCGTAGTTCCCAGTCCATTGGCCATGACATCGGCTCTTCTTCTTTTTTGAGTAGCGACATCACTCTTTCATACACGTGAATGGGAGAGAGCTTGCAGGACCATTCATGGTCACTACACTATGGACAAAGTCGTGCCACTTTCGGAGCATGCTAATACTTTCCATCAAATCATTGGTGTTGGTGCCGGTAATTTGACCCCACTATTTTAATATTGATGATCAGTAGAGGTTCGGCAAATTGGACTCCTACTGATCTGATATTAATACTTATCCTTAGGATAGGTCAATAGATCAAAAGAATTTGTATGAAGCTTTGCACTTTCCAGTCTATTGGCCATGACATCGGCTCCTCTTCTTTTTTGAGTAGTGTCGTCACTCTTACATACACGTGGATGGGAGAGAGCTTGCAGTACCATTAATGGTCACTACACAATGAACAGAGTTGCGCCACTTCCGGAAAGAGCCAACACCTTTGATCAGCTAACTGGTGGTGGTGCCGGTAGTTGGACCCCACTATTTTAATATTGATAACCAGTGGAGGTTCTGCAAATTGGACTCTTACTAATCTGATATTGATACGTATCCTTTGGATAGGTCATTTATAGAATTGGTGCAGAGCTTTACACTTACCATTCCATTGGCCATGACATCGGCTCCTCTTTTTTTGAGAAGCGACGTCACTTGATAACATCACAATATGCCAGCTAATCAAAGAAGAGCCACAGATGCCATCAGGTAAGAAGCAAGTCTCCAACTCCTGTCCAGCGGCTATAGATCACTGTCATGGCCAACGAACTGGAACGGATGAACACCATCTCTAGTCATCAATATTAGAGTCCCACAAAATCCCTTTAAGGAACCACATCACTTTCTTCAATGCAAGTAATATTTTTTAGATATATATTAAGACTAAATGAATTCTTTAGTGAATAGATGAGAAAGTAGTACCACAAGATGATTTTCCAGCTCCTGGGCTTTGCATATAATTATATTCACTGCATTTTCGCCCTATGTTTAGCTGGTACATTGGGAAAACTCCTAACTTGTCCATACGGCTCTTTGGCCAGAAGGAGGACAAAATAAAATGTATTTTTTGGGTTTCATCTATCTGGCATAAAAAAAGGTATGGAATAGTGAAGTAGACTAGCCTAGACTTTCCCATCCCCCAGAACCCTGTGAGAAAACATATTTGTGAAATCTTACTTTTTTAGCACAAGAGTCTATAGGCAAGCTGGTGTATATATTAGATGGAGGCCTTAAGCATGGTGTGAACGTAACCTTATCGATGGTTAATGTCAGCATGGTAAAGTGGTTTGGGACGGCTGGACTTTCTGCAGATCCGGGATCGTGTCACACTCCATCACTTGTTATAGTATGGATCCTTCTCCACTAGAAGCTTTGTTTCTGGGGGATGAGGGGGAGTTGAGATTATCTGAGGAACAAATATGGTGGCCTGGTCTATGGACATTTAAATTTGTATTTACAGACCTATGGAGTCTCTGCAGAGCCGCTTTATGGCGCTGTAGACTCTGTGTTTGCCGCCATGTGGGGCCTTTGGAAACAATCCTTCTAGAGTAGAATACGTCTCTGATATGGCAAGTGAGAGGTGACAACTTGGTAAAAATAAAGCACCCAGAGGTAGGACCATAACAAGCCACGGGCACCGTCTTACACCATCGTGCGGCACAGATTTATGATGTTATGCGTGTGAGGCTAGTTTGTATCAAAGCAGAGAAAAATGAGGATGGACCATTAGTCAAATATAGAGAATAACATGGTCCACCAATTAGGTTGGAATTGATGGATTGGGGTCTTTCTCAACCTTATTATAAAAGGTAACTCCAGTACTCAACAGACAACAAAGGGTGAAGTTGAATTTTGTATTTTCTGTAAAATAGGGTTGCTACCACTGCCACCATTGCCCGATACTTTGTCTGATATTGCAGATTCCTTCCCCAAAAAGATCATCAACGCTCTATACACAATACCCTGATGAAGGCTTCTTAGAAGCCGAAACATCATTATTCGGTTGAGGTGCACCCCTTTTTGCAGAAAATCAAAAATGAAAAATTCAGAATTCAATTTGACCCTTTGTTGTCTCCTGAGTGCTGAGGTTACCTATTATGATTACTTATACTTTCCTTCTAAGCATTTACTTATATTTGTTGAGCCGGACCCTATCTTTTATATTTCTCAACCTTATTGGCAATAAACTTTGTACTTACAAAAACTTTCACACCGAGCCATGAAATGTGATCAACAAGGTCATTGGTCTAGAACGAAGATATACAAGGAACTCCGAATGTCAACTCAATCACCAAGAACATCCAAGCACGTCAAGGTCATGGACACCAATACAAAATCCCCAAAAGAGGGGCCCAAACTAACTCGAGTCTATATTAGTATTGCGCTTATCAGGTAGACTAAAGTCCTTTTGGGTCTCCCTAGGCTTGGATATAATCTCAACCGATTTCCCCCACTATGGTCATACCTCTATCGAAGGCTCTGTTCCAAATTGTATCCATGTTTCCATCTACAAAGTAACTGAAAATTCCAGTGTATATAATGCTGCTATGTATATATGCTTTTTTTTTTTGGCTTGCACCATGTTCCTTTTTAACAAGCACCACACACTGCCCAGGTGGCTTGGATGTAACCGCAACCCATGCACCCACTATGGTCACACCTCTATCGAAGGCTCTGTTCCAAAATGTATCCATGTTTCCATCTACAAAGTAACTGAAAACTCCAGTGTATATAATGCTGCTATGTATATATACATTTTTTTTGCCTTGCATCGTGTTCCTTTTTAACAAGCACCACACACTGCCCAGGTGGCAACTGGTCCCCCGGAGACTGAGTCGTGCCATGCCTCCGCACACACAATATTCCTTACCCTAGATAATTCATGTAACATCTGTTTAATGTATCTGCAGGAATTGGAGGCCATTTATTACATTCAAATCATTTTTTTTTTTGCAAAAAAAGGACCTCAGGGCTGCAAAAAGGTCCTTCATATCACAATATGTTTTCCATAAAACTGGACGTAAATATATAACAATCACAATGCACAAACGACGTGTTATCTGCTACATCTGGACCAAGACTTTACTGTGTAAGGAAGTATCTTATTTAGATACAGTGATGGAGTGAAAATGCATCTAAGGCAAACAGAAAGCCACGTAAAGGGTTAACCTTTCCTGCAGTAGAGGGAGTGCGGGCAGCATTTGGTTAGCTGGCTCTGCATTTTGTACCGTGCTGCAGTCACATCTTTGCAAATGTGCGTGCACATCCATTTCTTCGACCCTATTACCCCCACCCCCTTGCAGCGCGCACATTCACCCTTGCCATGTCTCCATCCGATTTAATTAAAGATTCTGTGTGCTTCTAAACATTTCCGTAGCCTTTCAAGATCACCTGATCCTCTGGGGGATACAGAATAATGAAGGATGGAGGAGCAGGGCAGGAGGAACTCCGAGCTAACACATCCTCTTTGAAAAGAAGTCTGGGGGAAAATTATGCAAAAGGCCAAATAGAAGAAAGGCCATAAGCTCCTCATTGCCCCGACCTGTGAGAGGAGGAATAGTTATATAATGTCCCAGCTCATCTAGCTGGCAGACGTTTGGTAATGATGTCATATAATCTAATGATGTATATATATATATTTACTACAAAGAAATTATGACAGGTGGCTAAATTCTACATGGGATTGCATTGGGTCCCTTTTACAAGATGTCTTAGGTTTGCACCGTTTTTGGCCAGTGCACTTGGCGGCAAATACTCCCAAATAAACATCTACTCTGCTCATGGCTTCCCGCGGCAAATACTCCCAAATAAACATCTACTCTGCTCATGGCTTCCCATTATCGGGACATATCGCCTTTTTCGATACTTTTGGCCATTATAGATCAAAATACATTGGCCTCGGCCTTTTCCGTACAAGTGTAAATAAAAATGTGCATTTTGCTGTTCATGTCATCAGAGGATGTAACTTACTATATGCAATAAGGAGGCAGATGGGGCACAAGATGCAAATCAAGCCCTGGTGGGTATGAAAAACATGGACCTAAGTATGTTCTAGGTAGGAGGTCACCAACGTCATAAAAGTACTAGATTATGCAATGACACTTCTTATTCAATGACCGAGCAGAAAAAGTTATTATTTATTTATTATGCAATATAATATTATTACTTTACTAATAAAACATTAATCAGAATTATTTCATTTTTATATATTGTCACTATTCTATTTTTTTATGACGGGGAAGATGGAGAAGAAGAAGAATAAAAAGGGGGGAGGAGAAGAAGAAGAAGAAGAAGAAGGGGGGAGAAGAAGAACAAGAAGAAGAAGAAAAAGGAGAGAAGAAAAATGAGAAGAAGAAGGGTGGAGAAGAAGTAAAATAACTATAAGGAGGAGAAGATGAAAGGAGGAAAAGAAGGAGAAGGGATGAGAAGAAAAAGGAGAAGGAGAAGAGAAGACAGAGAAGAAGAACTGAGGAGTAGAAGTAGAATAATGAGCAGTAGAAGAAGGAAAAGGAGAACAAGAGTAAGAAAGGAGGAAAAGAAGAAAAGGGAGAAGAGGATGAGAGGAGGAAAAAAAAGGAGAAGGATAAAAAGAAAGGAGAAGAAGAAAAAGGAGAAGAAAAAAGGAGGAAAAAAAGAAAGGAGGAGAAGAAGAAGATAAGACAGAGAAGGAGAACTGAGGAGAAGAAGTAGAATAATGAGAAGTAGAAGAAGGAAAAGGAGAACAAGAATAAGAAAGGAGGAAAAGAAGAAAAAGGAAAAGAAGAGGAAGAAGGGAAGAAAAGGAGAAAAAGAAGGGGGATAAAAAGAGAGGATGATAAGAAGACAGAGAAGGAGAACTAAAAAGTAGAATAATGAAAAGTAGAAGATGGAAAAGGAGAACAAGAGTAAGAAAGGAAGAAAAGAAGTAAAAGGAGAAGAGGAAGAAAGGAGGAAAAGAAGGATAAAAAGAAAGGAGGAGAAGAAGAAGAAGAAGAGAAGACAGAGAAGGAGAACTGAGAAGTAGAATAATGAAAAGTAGAAGATGGAAAAGGAGAACAAGAGTAAGAAAGGAGGAAAAGAAGAAAAGGGAGAAGAGGATGAGAGGAGGAAAAAAAGGAGAAGGATAAAAAGAAGAGAAGAAGAAAAAGGAGAAGAGGAAAAAAGGAGGAAAAAAAGAAAGGAGGAGAAGAAGAAGATAAGACAAAGAAGGAGAACTGAGGAGAAGAAGTAGAATAATGAGAAGTAGAAGAAGGAAAAGGAGAACAAGAATAAGAAAGGAGGAAAAGAAGAAAAAGGAAAAGAAGAGGAAGAAGGGAAGAAAAGAAGAAAAAGAAGGGGGATAAAAAGAGAGGATGATAAGAAGACAGAGAAGGAGAACTAAAAAGTAGAATAATGAAAAGTAGAAGATGGAAAAGGAGAACAAGAGTAAGAAAGGAAGAAAAGAAGTAAAAGGAGAAGAGGAAGAAAGGAGGAAAAGAAGGAGGATAAAAAGAAAGGAGGAGAAGAAGAAGAAGAAGAAGAAGAAGAAGAAGAAGAGAAGACAGAGAAGGAGAACTGAGAAGTAGAATAATGAAAAGTAGAAGATGGAAAAGGAGAACAAGAGTAAGAAAGGAGGAAAAGAAGAAAAAGGAGAAGAGGAAAAAAGGAGGAAAAGAAGAAGGAGGATAAAAAGAAAGGAGGAGAAAAAGATGGAAAAGAAGGAGAAGATAATGGAGAAGGAGGAATATTAGGAGAAGTCAAAGCAGAAGAAGGAGGAGAAGAAAATACTTGTTAATATAGAATTAATATTTCCCAATTTTATTTTGTTACATGATGACTATTATTTTTGTTACCATCACATCTGTACAAAAAAAAGTCCCAATTTCTTTGTTGTTGCTAATTTCCTTCCCCTCACAGTAATTCTGCTTGTAACTCCGATCGCCTGCACAGACCTCACCATTACTAACTAGTGATAAAGATATTAATATTTGATTACATAGGAATAGATTCATTTCCCAGCATCCCTGCAGATTCTATTCATATGTTGCAAACTGTGTGTAATATAGGACAGGGATATATAACCAGCCAATCGCTAATGAACTCCTATATATCATGGAGGATTACCATAATAACGGTCAAAATGTCCTCCACAACCTAAGAACCCCACATACCCACATAGTACTTACTGTAGGACTCTGTACATTGAGGAATCCTTTTTTTTTTTTATTAATTCAATATTTATTGGTCTATGGATGACTTACTCTTCCACGCATCAGTTGTAATATTAGTTATCTCCTTTTCTCCGTTGATATTTTTATTTCTCGCACCATACCCCTTATTTTAGGCTCCTATACAGAATCATTGGGTAGGTCAAACTGAATACAAGCAGCGGAAAAATTTAAAGGGGCTCTCCAGTCTTTATAAGAAGGGCTCCTCAAAAATAAAGTGATGACGCAGCATTCTGCTGGGGTAACCCTCAATTGTAATATATGAGAAAGCTGGTTAGTTCCTCGGCAGCACCCCTACAGGGGAAATAAGGTATTACATGACTCCCAATGAAATCAATAAGATGAGTAGTGCAATGCATGGACTTGCCAGGTCCTTCCAAGACTCAGACACTTTTCATAGGAAATCTCCACCTCTGGTATGTTAATGCATGGAACTTTTAATATGGCTTTTAAAAAGAGAAGCTTTAAAGGGTTTGTCCACCTTCGGGGACAATATTTTCTTTTAATTTCAATGCTAAAACTTATTTTTGCAATTGGGTTTTATTAAAGATTTTGCACTGTTTGCCTTTTTTTTAGCCTCCGTATTGCTGGCTGCAAAACTAGTTAACTGAGAACCCTTCAGTGAGCTCATCCTGAAAAATCTGACAAGCCAGTTGGAAATTCTTTTTCTCAGCTCCTCTCAGCTGATTATGATCAGGAAACAAAAAGCTTGTAAATAGCAAACGGGGCAACGTTTTTAATGAAACACAGATTTTTAGCCCAAAATACATCCATTTAGGTTAAGAAAAATATATCTCTAATTGTAGACAACTTTTTTTTAATCTGGTGGAAATTGTGGAAGGTTTATAGACGATGGTAATCTTGGGCCGAATGGACAATTTGTGTGGTCACATGATCATAATGGGGGAGTTCTTATAAATAAAGGTGGAGAATTGATGTCTATTTCTTACCATAGGCCTAATATATATATATATATATGTATATATATATATATATATCTATATCTACACATATATATATATACATATAATCATATATATATATATATATAGATATAGATATATATATATACAGTACATATATATATATATATATATATATATATATATATAT
Source organism: Anomaloglossus baeobatrachus (assembly GCF_048569485.1). NCBI lineage: Eukaryota > Metazoa > Chordata > Amphibia > Anura > Aromobatidae > Anomaloglossus > Anomaloglossus baeobatrachus. The sequence goes on along the minus strand of NC_134360.1, from coordinate 252,911,236 downwards.
ATATATATATATATATATGTGTGTGTATTGTAGCCCCCACCCCCATCAATCCTTGTATTTATGGGTCAAAATAAAGCATACCCTAGTGGAAAAGTCAATCTGACTTGACAAAAAGTCTTTCCTCCCTTTTATGAGCTGTCAGAGGGCTGCAAATATTTGCATCTTAATCCTTCCTTTATGCATCAGCTCTTTCTTGTTTTCCGGATGGCTGCATCTGAACAGTTATGTTTATGGCTTTATAAGACTGTCCTTTATGGTGCCGTAAATATGACAGTGCCTGGGGTCAGGGGTCACTACAAGGGAGCACATTTAAGAAGTCCCCTGGAATCAATGTAATGAGAAACAATTGACTTACGCAATACATAAACTCTGTCCCCAATGGAAGACGGAGCCCGGAGCTAGACAGCCTGGAAAAGGATGTCTAATTTATTCAATAAAGTGTTTATTTTAACCCGATGGTCCTTATAGGGGATTTGGGGGGCACGTGTCAGGTGGTGCAGTCCTCCTCCCTCTGTTACTGGTTTGTTGCATCATTGCATGGAAACATTATACTCAGAATAACCAGTTTAGAGTCCATAAATTTAGTGCATTTTATCTGATTCCACAAGTTTTACTCTTTTCATAAACAGATGCAGCAGATATGACTTTGTGAATTGGGGATTGGGGGGGGGCACGTGTCAGATGGGTGCAGTCCTCCTTCCCTCTATCACTAGTTTTAGATTATGTTGCATCATTGGATGGAGACATTGTACTCAGAAGAACCAGATTGGATTCTATTAATTTAGTGCATTTTATCAGATTCCGCAAAGTTTATTCTTTTCAGAAACAAAGATGTAGCGGATTTGACTTTGTGAATTAACCATGTTGTATAGATACTTATAATATAATATTGTAGCACTTTCCTAAAAAAATAAAACAATGCAATATATATATATATATATATATATTTATTTTTTTTTTGTTCTTCTTGGTACATTCCCAATATGAAGCTTTTTATTCCGCACCTTGATCGCTGATATTATAGCTTTACATTATATATTTATATTGGTGCTATAGGAGGAACTGGATTCTAGTAGAATTCATTTTTTAATTTTTTTTATTTTTTGCTTAAAAGTTAATTAATTTGTATTATGTAATAATGGACAAATGATGACATCATCAGTTTATTTGGGGGGAGGGGTGCCTATTTATTAAAACCTGGCCCTTTTTGGAAATACTAAACTAGTAAGTGACTATCCCATAGCGAAAGCCGAACCGTTTAACCTTCACAGGCTGTCATCTTTGTGGATAATTGGTCACCCTTGAAAACGTTTGCCAACACAAAAAAACAGAGGGAGGAGAAATTTGAGGATTTGGTCCCCCTCACCCCCCCCCCCACCACCCTCCCCATCTGACAGGCAGCTTGAAATTAGCCATGCTTTTTAACGACATCCCACAAAATACAATCTTCGTCTAACCCTAAACACCCTAATGACATTGAAAGAAAAAAAAATACTGCATTGCAGCACTTATTCAATACGTCTACACATTCAACTGTCCCATAGACAAATAACTGTGCGAAAAGGTATACGGCTCAGGGAGCGAGTCAGGCGTGGTGGCATTACATCCCCCCTATCTCATATATATTTCTTTTATTTCTCAGGCACATTCGAGGCTATATACACAGCGGGGAATGGACACTACTACTCCACTCAACGGTCCACTCGGCAAACCAAGGAAGACGTAGCGATAGTGCTCAGTGCAGGACATGGAAAGATTACAATGTAGATGCTCTGTGCAAATGGCAAACAAAGAGGTAAAGAATAAAAAGGGAGGAGGGGGCTTCATGGAAATCAGTGGCGGCTGAGAGACACTGATCATTCCAGAACAAAGGGAATGAGAGCAATTGGATTTTAAAGTCACCAAAGAAGACGGATCCGATGACAGCAAACACAATGTATCGGAGACTGGAAAAGAATGCGTAGGCCTTAAGGCTGCTGACCAAGGTGCTGAACATCAACAGAAGCCAACATAAGCTATAAAAAACAATGTATCTTCTCACTACATGGAGGGCATCAATAGCTGGTTGGTGATAACTTGCTGGGGAGTCTATGTGGAACCATGAGTTTGTCACAATATATAAACCTTTTTAAGCAGCCAAGGGACTTTAACTATTCTACGTCATGGATATCTGTGAGTCATGGCTGTAAATTATTCTCATGTGCTCAAACCTTCTCAATATATCCCAAATAGTCTCTGCGTCTTGCAACCGCCCCTACAAAAGTATAGGATTATGGCTTCTGCTACGCGGTGTCTCATCCATAGGTAATGGAGCTCAGGCTCAGGTGTGGAAATGCACTAACACCGGAGACTTTTGCTGCGTTGTTTTCCCATCTACTCTCTAGTTCTTTGATAGTAAATTCATTGATCAGACCTCCTATAGAGCGTGTGATTGAGTGTTCTTGTGCCGCACACCGTAGGGCACGCCGGCAACATTGAAACCTAAGCCACTTTCAACCAGGTCCAATCTCAATAAACAAAAATAACAGCTTTTTTTCTATTCTTAGAAGTTTCGATCGCTCCTTCCTTATATTTTAGTGGCAATGCAGTAAAATGGGGACGTTTCATCCCTTTTTTTCCAGGAAGCTCTGGGCAATGTAATACTCGAGGTAGGAAGTATTAGTCCAGGCATAGTAACTTAATCAGAGCGCCATTAAGTTTTTATTACTTTAGACCTGCAACACAAGGAAGAACAGGTCCTCCTAAAATACACCTGAAATGGCTACTTGCTTGGTCTACAAAATGATCCACATCCAAGTCTCCATCAAGGCCAAAAGCAAGTAGCACAATGCATCAATACACATGATAAGTCGAATGCACAAACCACGCACAAGTAATACATTTACAAAAAAGGCAACATAGGATGAGATGCACGGCGCCGAGGAACACTATGTAACAATTCCCTTCCATTATAAGCTGTCTCTCCATAGACTTTATATACCATTATTCATTTAGTCAAGATGGAAATAAAGGGGTTTTGTGCACCGGAGTGAAAGATATATATTGATTGCAGGGTTTATATGTCCTCTTGTACTGATGTATGAATGTATATCCTTACTCTACAAAGGCTTAGACACCAAAGACTCGAATTTCATTATTTTCCTAACTTTCAAAAACACAACCGAGAAAAATTCCATCAACCTATTGTCACCTATAAAACCCAATGGTGTTGAGTCGTGATGTCCATATGGATAATCGTAATGGAATATGATCATTGTTACGATACTTTCTGACTATAGGTTGCCATGTCCAATTAGTAGACTTCAAATTACTTTTTTCCCCTATTTTTTCCTATCTGGCGAAAGTGAAGAAGTTAAAATATAGGTTCCAAATGCCACAAGGCTCATATCATATTCTGTTATCAGCTGAAAACCAAATGGGAGACTCCTTCACCTCAACCCCCGGTTGGTGCTGTAAAGCCCAATTTGAACTATATATTTGTTACCGAAAATCTATCTTGATTGTAAATAGTAAGCAAAGTAGATACTCACAATACATATTTATGTAACCATCCATTGATACTAGTGAAAATCCATCTTGAGTGTATATAGTAGGCAAAGTGGATACTCACAAAAAAGAGTAAAAAAATAAAGAAATATATATATATATATATATATATATATATATATATGTATATATATCCAACTAACTATTGATACTACCAAAAATCCATCCTGATTGTATATAGTGGGCAAAGTAGATACTCTAAATATATATATATATATTTGTCACCATCTATTGATACTACCAAAAATCAAAAATCAGTCTTGAGTGTATATAGTAGGCAAAGTAGATACTCAGTATATATATATATATATATATATATATATATATATAAATATATATATATATATATATATATATATGGAACCAACAATTGATACTACCGAAAATCCATCTTGAGTGTATATATACAGTAGTAGGAAAAGTAAATACCTGTATATATATATATATATATATATATATATATATAGAAAACATGTATTGATACTACTGAAAATCCATTTTGTGTGTATATAGTAGGCAAAGTCGATACTCAACATATATATATATATATATATATATATATATATATATATATATATATAGATATGCAACCATCTACTGATACTACTTAATATGTGTAACCATGTATTGATACACAATGCTAGATCCGTTTAGAAATCCGTAAATAAATATATATGCTTGCTCTATTGTTGGTCAAGGTTTTGCTCTTCTTGTTCAGTATTCACAACACATAATAAGATACACGGTTCTACAGAGAGGCAGATGCTTAAAAATAGTGTTTAGCAATTCACCGTTCATCTGTGCGGAGATGTAATTGGCACCTATATGTACAGAATAATTAAAGTTGTGACTGCTATAAAGCAGTGCAGATAATAGCGGTAACCCCAGTCCCATTTTTTTTTCACGCCGCTTGCTATATTCCCAAATGATTGCCACCTGCTCCCCTATCTCCGCTCTTTCCCTAGTCGTTTCCTGGGCAACCTTTCTCTGGCTTCCCCTCGGAGCGATAGCTTTCGCTTAGAATGCTCCATCTAATCTTGTTTGTTTTACACCCATCAAAACAAGCAGACAAAGACAATTCCTTAAAGAATGGAAGAGAGAGAGAGAAGAAGAAAAAAAAAGAAGGCGTTCGGAGGAGATAAAGAATCCTTAAATTATAGGGAAAGGGAAAGTAACGCGTTTCGGGTTCTTTTTTTTTTTATTGTTATTTGAGTGTTCCGAAAGGATTCTGAAGGTTCTATCAATGCCCTGTGCCCCTGCTCCGAGTGTTCCGAAAGGATTCTGAAGGTTCTACTGATGCCCTGTGCCCCTGCTCCGAGTGTTCCGAAAGGATTCTGAAGGTTCTACTGATGCCCTGTGCCCCTGCTCCGAGTGTTCCGAAAGGATTCTGAAGGTTCTACTGATGCCCTGTGCCCCTGCTCCGAGTGTTCCGAAAGGATTCTGAAGGTTCTACTGATGCCCTGTGCCCCTGCTCCGAGTGTTCCAAAAGGATTCTGAAGGTTCTACTGATGCCCTGTGCCCCTGCTCCGAGTGTTCCGAAAGGATTCTGAAGGTTCTACTGATGCCCTGTGCCCCTGCTCCGAGTGTTCCGAAAGGATTCTGAAGGTTCTATCGATGCCCTGTGCCCCTGCTCCGAGTGTTCCAAAAGGATTCTGAAGGTTCTACTGATGCCCTGTGCCCCTGCTCCGAGTTTTCCGAAAGGATTCTGAAGGTTCTACTGATGCCCTGTGCCCCTGCTCCGAGTGTTCTGAAAGGATTCTCAAGGTTCTACTGATGCCCTGTGCCCCTGCTCCGAGTGTTCCAAAAGGATTCTGAAGGTTCTACTGATGCCCTGTGCCCCTGCTCCGAGTGTTCCAAAAGGATTCTGAAGGTTCTACTGATGCCCTGTGCCCCTGCTCCGAGTGTTCCGAAAGGATTCTGAAGGTTCTATCAATGCCCTGTGCCCCTGCTCTGAGTGTTCTGAAAGGATTCTGAAGGTTCTACTGATGCCCTGTGCCCCTGCTCTGAGAGTTCTGAAAGGATTCTGAAGGTTCTATCAATGCCCTGTGCCCCTGCTTCGAGTGTTCTGAAAGGATTCTGAAGGTTCTATCGATGCCCTGTGCCCCCGCTTCGAGTGTTCCGAAAGGATTCTGAAGGTTCTATCGATGCCCTGTGCCCCCGCTCCGAGTGTTCTGAAAGGATTCTGAAGGTTCTATCGATGCCCTGTGCCCCTGCTCCGAGTGTTCCGAAAGGATTCTGAAGGTTCTATCGATGCCCTGTGCCCCCGCTCCGAGTGTTCTGAAAGGATTCTGAAGGTTCTATCGATGCCCTGTGCCCCTGCTCCGAGTGTTCTGAAAGGATTCTGAATGTTCTATCCATGCCCTGTGCCCCTGCTCCGAGTGTTCTGAATGGATTCTGAAGGTTCTATCCATGCCCTGTGCCCCTGCAGCATTCAGTGAAATGCCATGCAGGTCACGACTGCAAAGATTCAAGTGTGCCACTTTTACACCCATTGTGAGAAATGCACACAAAAGGAGCGTCAAGGAGCTACAGCGTTTTGGGGACAGGAATGAAAAGCCATCTGCACTTATTTAACATATGGGCATTCTGCGGCAAAGGCTTTTTTTTTTTGCTAAGGGGGGCTTTTTTTTAACTGCGTAAAAGGGGATCGAGAAAAAAAAAAGAATCCAAAGACTCATGTAATTCAAATGAAGATTACACAGCACCAAGTAATTCCGTGATAGACGGGCACTGACATTATAGTTGTCAAGGTCCTATCCTAGATTGGATGCAACACAGCAAGCACGTAAAAAAAATAAAAAAATAATAAAAAAAATTTAAAAAAAACAGAAATTAAAATAACGGTAAATAAATAAGGAAAAGGATAGCAATGGATATAATGCACTTACCATCTTTAAGCCATTCCACTCCATCTGTGACTATTGAGATGGAGCCTTCAAGCTTGTCACAGTGTCAAAAACCAAAAAAAAAAAAAGAGCGTTATGTAAAAACTGACATTCCTCCTTACAGTACTGCTGGCAAGAGAGACGCTGGGAAGGACACACGCACTCACACACACACAGACATACACAGAGTGCGCGCTCAACCACACGCCAAGCCTCCTCCTCCTTTATGAGGTCACGGCAGGAAACTCTGAAATACAATATGCAGCATTTACCGAGCCTCTATATATTACTCCGAAGAAAGATTACCATACGGAAGGAGAGGACCAACCGAAAATTAGCAGCATGGGCGAGATTTATTTTTTTTTTTAAGATTTTTTTTTTTTTTTTTCGCTCCGGAGAGTCTTTGTGCAGAAACACAATGGCAGAAAAGAAGCCTGGCACACGCACAATTACACAGGTTAAATGCAGGCAGATGAGGCTTTTTTTTACGTCCATGCAAAACCGGAATGACCTTGACAACAAATAGCCTATTAGCACGTGACAAAAAATAAAAATAAATAAATAAAAACTAGAATCAGCCTCAGCCCAACAATACTATCACCAAAAAGCAGCCCCATGATGCGAGGCAGACAGCATATCCACACACGGAACTCAAGAAACAGAAAGAAATCGCCATACCTACCATCACCATTCTTAATCGTTAATATTTTCTCGACGACTTTTCTCCTTTTTTTTTTTGTTTTTTTCAAAATGCTTTACTATATGCAAAAAAAAAAAAAAAGTTTGTGTATTTTTTTTTCCAAACTGCCCAGTAAAAAAAATACACACACACAGAAATATCCAGTTAAAAAAAAAATAAAAAAAAATAAAAAATATATACGAATGAATAATAAACTATATCTGGCCTTTGTGAGAATGGAAATAAAGAGAAAAGAAACAAAGAAACAAAAACGAAAATTAAAAATAAGGAAAGAAAAAAAAAGAAAAGAAAAAAACAGAGAGAGAGAGAGAAAGAGACTGTGTCGATGCCTCTCGAAAGTAGGGTGTAGATATGAAAATTGGATAGAGCCTTGCTAGAAAATTGGCTGGCTGCTTGCATGCATTTATGGGACTATCTGTCAGATAACGGCTGCATCTGATTGGCTGAGGGAGCAGGGGTGGGCGGGGCTATGCAAGGCGCTATTGAGATTGTCTTCTAACAGCCAGGGAGCTTAACTCTTTGTCTGCTGCACGAGGCTGGCTGCATCTTCCCTTCAATGTGCTGCTGCTGGAAGCCTGAGGGTTAATGGCTGGTGCTGAGGGGCACTGAATTGTGCTTGGATTTTGCCATTAATGACCAGCTGGGTAGTTTTGGCTCCGCAGTATCAATGCTGGGGTCTTTCTCATCATGCAACTGGACTAATCCAAATGATTGATTTTAACACTACAGTGTGGGATAAAGGAAAAAAACATCAAGACAATGGGTGGGAGGAGGAGAGAAGAAGACTGCACAGAGGGTGCTAGGAAACTTGCAAAAATAAAAATATTGATCTAAGTTAAAGAAGGTCACGTGACGCAAAACTGAAAATTATTATTATTATTATTAATATATTTTTATAAGAAAAATATTATTTTCTTAGTATTATTTTTAAGTCTAAGGAATTACAACAAGGTCACCTGACCCCAAACTGAAACTGAAAATTTCAATTATTATTTTTACTACTACTATTATTATTATTATTTTTCTTTTCTTATTTATATATTTTAATAGGACAAATATTATTTTATTATTATTTTCAAGTCTAAGGAATTGCAAGAAGGTCACCTGACCCAAAACTGAAAATTATTATTACTATTACTAATTATTAATCTTTTTTTATTGTTTATATATTTTAAGAAGACAATTATTATTATTATTATTATTATTACTATTATTATGTCTAAGGAATTGCAAGAAGGTCACCCAACCCAAAACTGAAAATGACCATTAATTATTATTATTATTATTATTATTATTAGTAGTAGTAGTAGTAGTAGTAGTAGTAGTAGTAGTATTCATTATTTTAAAAAAAAATTAAATATATATATATTATTAATAAATATATATTTTTTATTATTATTATTTTGAAGTCTAAGGAATTGCTAGAAGGTCACCTGACCCAAAACTGAAAATTTCAATTATTATTGATTATTATTATTAGCATTTTCCTTTATTTATTGGTTATATATTCTAATTAAAAATTATTATTATTATTATAATTATTATGTCCAATGAATTACAAGAAGGTCACCTGACCCAGAAATGAACATCTCAATTAATAATGAGGGTCACCTGATCCAAAACTGAAAATTTTAATTATTATCATTATTAGTATCATTGTTATTGTTATTATTATTTTCCTTTATTTATTGTTTATATATTTTAATAAAAAAATATTACATCTTATTTTATTATTATTATTATTATTATTATTATTATTATTATTATTATTAATATTTTTAAGTCCAAGGAATTAGAAGGTCACCTGACCCAAAAATGAACATCTCAAATATTAATGATTAATATTATCTTTGTTTAAATATTTTAATAAGGGAATTATTATTATTATTATTATTATTATTATTATTATTATTATTATTATTATTATTATTATTATTACTACATTGTTGGGGGTTCACCTTACCCAAAACTTGAAAATTAAATTATTAACTATTAATATTATTAATATTATTATCTTTATTTGTTTATCTATTTTAATAAGGGAATTATTATTATTATTATTATCATATATTTACTTATTTATTTTAAGTCTAAGGATTTGCAAGAAGGTCACCAGACTCAAAACTTAAAATTTCAACTATTATTATTATTATTATTATATTTTCTTTTGTATTGTTTTTATATTTAAATAAGAAGATTATTATTATTATTATTATTATTATTATTTCTAAGACTAAGGCATTTCAAGCTGTTACAGTCATGTGACCTGCTGACTTTTCAAATATGAAGGTCAGCTTTGTGTGCCAAGATGTTCTGCATCAGCTGCCTTAAAGTGCAATGCAATTAAATTACTTTAGAATCGTAATGGCAATTATGGGGTAACATAAGTCATTCCTTTGACCTGTAAGTAAAGATTTTTTTTATATTTATAAGGATAAACAGAGCAGGTGTACGTTGTCCTTCATTTCGGTATACATACTTGTTACACGGCAGCCTCTCAGGGGTATTATGGGACCAGGGTTACCACCGTGAGATTGACGAGATTGATTCACAACTAGGGTTGCCAACTACATTTTTTACTTTTTCCGGACGGTTTATGAAAAAAACACGGACAGAGAATATTTGTTATGGACACATTGTAAAACCACATGGCATCCGAGTGCAGTCCGATTTTTTTTTTATGGGCCCATAGACTTGCATTGGTGAGATTGGTCCGAGACTAATGCTGCCAACTTGGTTTTCTACTTTTTCTGGACGGCTAATCAAACAATCACGGACAGACAATCTATTTTACGGGCACATATTGGAAACCCATAAGAAATCATTACGATCACAAGTGTCTACCGCGCATAGTTCTGATATGGAGACATCAGCTGCGTTCATTGTAAACTGTAAAATGATGATAATTAGTCAAAATAATTTGTATAAGTTTCTTCAGCTTCAAAAAAAATCACGGACATCCTAAGTTTTTATTAAGGACGGGGCAAAAAAGTATATATTTATGGCCCATCCTGGAATTTCTGGACGTTTGGCGTCCCAGTTTTGGTGTAAAGTGCAAAAAGAGTAGTTTACCAGCACAAAACAACAGCCATATTCGTGAAGAACGGGAGTGGGATTGACCCCCTCAGAAGATCGCAAAAAAACCATTGGAAAGTGGATGAAATAAGCTGGAGTAAGAGGAGATCCAGCCATGCGGCCCATGCAATGTTTGTGGGGCAACCAACCATAATGGGAATTGTTGGTACTGGAGGTCATCCGTCTTTCTGATATGTTGAGCGAATATACTCAATGCAAAACTACAAATAACAATATTTGGGTGTAACTGAGATAACGTATATGGCCGGCTTTAATATACCTTCAGATAAATGAATGGTCAACATAGACGCACCACCTCTAAAGCCCATATATGAAGGGGACCGTCTGAAACCTCATTGAGGACGTGGGATGGAGGCGATGGCCAATCCACAGTTCATTCATGATTAGGATGACGGTGACTGATATCACAGGTAAGAGTTGTTACGTTTTAGGTACAGATATTCAAAATCAGTAATGGACGAACCTGAACTGGAAAATTCGGGGTCTGTACTGGACACATAGTGTCCGTGCATGGACCCTCAACACAGACCTCAAAATACCAAATACTAAAGTCTTATTTGCACCTCATTCAAGTATGCAACAAAGTGGAATTAAGGGAATTATCTATCTATCCCTCTATCTATCTATCTATCCCTCTATCTATCTATCTATCCCTCTATCTATCCCTCTATCTATCTATCTATCTATCTATCTATCTATCTATCTATCTATCCCTCTATCCCTCTATCTATCTATCCCTCTATCTATCTATCTATCTATCTATCTATCCCTCTATCTATCCCTCTATCTATCTATCTATCTATCCCTCTATCTATCTATCTATCCCTCTAGCATTTATCCATCCCTCCATTTGTCCATCCCTCCATCCATTTCTCCATCCACCCATCCATCTATCTTCTATCCCCCTCTCTATCTATTTCTCCATCCATCCATTTCTCTATCCATTCATCTATCTTCTATCCCTCTATCTATCTATCTATCTATCCCTCCATCCATTTCTCCATCCATCCATCCATCCATCCATCTTTCCATCCATCTATCTATCTATCCATCCATCTATCTCTCCATCCATCCATATATCTTCTGTCTATCTATCTATCTCTCCATCCATTCATCCATCCATCCATCTATCATCTATCTCTCCATCAATCTATTGTACCTATCTGTTATCTATTTATCTATCTGTCCATCAATCAATCAATCAATCAATCAATCCATTCTTCGTCCATCCATCCATCCATCCATCCATCTTTGAGATAAGTAATAACCCCAATATAGTTATGCTCATCATCCTCCATCCTCTTTTTCATTCACAGTGCATATATAATTCTAAGTGAAAGTAGTAGCCCTTAATAGGGATTAATCGGCACTGCCCTAGACATGTGCCTAGTTTGCCTACATGGTAAAAACATCCACAGATAGAAAACAACAACAACATGGATTTCTCAGCAGTATGGGCCAGTCTAATATGTAGATTTTGCTATAGGTAATTCACCAA
>NC_134360.1:252809511-252894511 GCF_048569485.1 Anomaloglossus baeobatrachus | reverse complement strand
AGTGATCAGCATTGGTAATATACAGGTGTATACAGTGATCGGCATTGGTAATATACAGGTGTATACAGTGATCAGCATTGGTAATATACAGGTGTATACAGTGATCGGCATTGGTAATATACAGGTGTATACAGTGATTGGCGTTGGTAATATACAGGTGTATACAGTGATCGGCATTGGTAATATACAGGTGTATACCGTCAGATAGCTTCTCTGTGTTGTGTAGATAGTGACGATGAGCTCCAGGTATACAGTAAATCAGTGAATAACGTATATATTGTCGCTGAATATAGAATCTATACACTTATGATATCCTCATACGACGGATTGTTTTATTGTTTTAATCGTGGGCCGCACTTTTGCTTTCCATCATGGACCCCCCCCCCCCCACCTGAGTGTCACCATTGCTTAAAGCAAGAATTAAAGTGCCCCTATCCTGTGTGAGGGGGCGCTATCTGTCCAGTCTGAAAGTTATCAGTTAACCCTAAATGTTCAGGGAGGCGGTGAAAAAGACAACACATATTAAAAACTAAAACACCAAAGGTGCCCTGAAATAGTCAATTACATCATGGCAAAACATAACAATACAATGAGCACGCGTCCATAGACACACAATGGTGCGAGCATATAGGAATATCAAGAACAGCAATAAACGGATGCTTTGTATATATTCAGCTTGCAAGTATCTATTAGGACAAAGCAACGATAACATTTTGTCCAAAAACTGTCCATCCAAAAATCGTCTATGAAATAGCATTACAGATACATTATATATTCCGAATGATCTTGAGGCTTAACCCAAAGTTAAATTTGCAACTTTCCCCTTGATGCACAATGAATGATATTAAAATATGCCACGTAGATCTAAAAAGAGCATAGCCAAGTAGCAAAGCAAATTGGAGCCCATTGTTTACCATTTACAAGTGGCATCTATTGCAGCAAATTTGAGCCCATTGTTTATCATTTACAGTAATAATATTTACGATATCCCCAGAACTTGCAAGCCTCTATATACAAAATCGTGCATTGACATTGAGGATAGCCCCGTAAGTTTAGTAAAATATAAGGAGCTGTTAGGAATCTACACTTGCTAAGATCAGCTCGGCTGAAGAAAACACTGCAAGGCACAAACAGAAGGAAAAAAAAAAAAAAAAAAATATATATATATATAGACGAGGAACTCGTGCAGAGACGATTCCTCCGAAATCAAATCAAAAAGGTGATTAGATTGCCTTACCCTAAATGAGCAGCCTTGTAAGTCATTAGCGGCAGCAGATGCATGTAATAGGGACGGATTCATAGTGTATCGCTCAGCCTGTCTCCAGCACACATCCTTTCCAAACGGCATGGACATCTTAACATCACAAGAAATCTGCAGCGTCTCTTATAGTCCAGATGGGCTACACCACAAGCCAATTCAGCATTAATAAACACCTACTCTGGGCAGCTTGCAAGTCATACTTCGTACTACCATAGGCAACAGCAGGCGACTGACGCACTCATTAACCTCTATGCTGTCAAAAGGACTAGGAACGCAATACACTGGAAGCCCCCTTGGCTGCAAAGAGGCTTCAGGAGAGAAGAGGAAAAAAAAAATATCTTGATTTTTTTTTTTTTTTTTGCAAAAACCACAAAACAACAAACCCTCTTTTTTTAAATGCCAAAATCAGGTTAATTTGTCTTCATTTTTGGGAGAAAAATTGGGAATAATTCTTCATTACAGCAGTTTAAAGTCAGTACGAAAAATGGTAAAGTGTCAAATTGTTACCTCATTATTTAATAAAGCAGCATTAAGGGTCCTGGTGATTTCAAACATCTTGCCAGAGAGTAAGAAAAAGGAGCCTTTGCTATTTGCTCCGTCTGCAAAGGGTCTGTGTCCGAATTGTTCTTTTCCAAAGAGAGTCAATAGGAAGATTCCCTAGAGTTTGCACATCGGAGCTTGTGTTCGGCTTGCTGGATTTTCCCCCTGATCAAGCGCACAGAGTACAGATGGATAAAGCAGCATGGACTGCTCTCTTGCAAGGTTACACTGCTACAAACATGGCTGGTGTTAAAAGTATTCTTTCAAAGTAACAATTCAAAGCATATCCACTAGGTGGTTTGCGAGCAAACATGCAAATAACCTTGGGTAGAAAAAGGGACCAGGAGCTTGGTTGGATGTGCGAAAACAGGTATATTAACAGTATGCACCCATGCCTGCTGTCCCTCCAATCACCCCTTGTATACTAAATGACTTGTCACTGCCCACTGTAATCCCCCCTTCCTTCACCGAAGAAGAAACTGCTTGCAGGCTCGCTGGATTCTGGAGGTTAATTCCATTGAGTGAGCAAAAGCATGCCTCGAAATGGTTGCATTGCAGCTTCACAATTAAAGCGATGGCACGAAATAGGACATAAAATGATAGAGATACAAATAGAATAGATCTGTCCTCGGCCCTTGCTTCATATCACGCTGAATACCGTCCCCGTAAATGTAGTGTCACTGTTATAGATGAAGGCTGGAAATGCTACCTATAGCCAGGCGATAGAGCAAGAAATGCTACTTATAGCCAGGTGATAAATCAAGAAATGCTACCTATAGCCAGGTGATAAAGCAAGAAATGCTACCTATAGCCAGGCAACAGACCAAGAAATGCTACCTATAGCCAGGTGACGGAGCAAGAAATGCTACCTATAGCCAGGCGACAGAGCAAGGAATGCTACCTATAGCCAGACGACGGAACAACAAATGCTACCTATAGCCAGGCGACGGAGCAAGAAACACTACCTATAGCCAGGCGACAGAGCAAGGAATGCTACCTATAGCCAGGTGACGGAGAAAGGAATGCTACCTATAGCCAGGCGACAGAGCAAGAAATGCTACCTATAGCCAGGCAACGGAGCAAGAAATGCTATCTATAGCCAGGCGACAAAGCAAGGAATGCTACCTATAGCCAGGCGACGGAGCAAGAAATACTATCTATAGCCAGGCAACGGAGCAACAAATGTTACCTATAGCCAGGCGACAGAGCAAGAAATGCTACCTATAGCCAGGCGATGGAGCAAGAAATGCTACCTATAGCCAGGTGACAGAGCAAGAAATGCAACCTATAGCCAGGCGATGGAGCAAGAAATGCTACCTATAGCCAGGTGACAGAGCAAGAAATGCTACCTATAGCCAGGCAACGGAGCAAGAAATGCTATCTATAGCCAGGCGACAAAGCAAGGAATGCTACCTATAGCCAGGCGACGGAGCAAGAAATACTATCTATAGCCAGGCAACGGAGCAACAAATGTTACCTATAGCCAGGCGACAGAGCAAGAAATGCTACCTATAGCCAGGCGATGGAGCAAGAAATGCTACCTATAGCCAGGTGACAGAGCAAGAAATGCTACCTATAGCCAGGCAACTAAGCAAGAAATGCTACCTATAACCAGGTAACGGAGCAACAAATGCTACCTATAGCCAGGCAATGGAGAAAGAAATGCTACCTATAGCCAGGCGACAAAGCAAGAAATGCTACCTATAACCAGGTAACGGAGCAACAAATGCTACCTATAGCCAGGCGACAGAGCAAGAAATGCTACCTATAGCCAGGCGACAGAGCAAGAAATGCTACCTATAGCCAGGTGATGGAGCAAGAAATGCTACCTATATCCAGGCGATGGAGCAAGAAATGCTACCTATAGCCAGGTGACCACACAAGAAATGCTACCTATATCCAGGCGATGGAGCAAGAAATGCTACCTATAGCAAGGCGATGGAGCAAGAAATGCTACCTATAGCAAGGCGACGGAGCAAGAAATGCTATCTATAGCCAGGCAACGGAGCAAGAAATGTTACCTATAGCCAGGCGACAGAGCAAGAAATGCTACTTATAGGAGTGAAAAGGGGTTTAAAGGTGAGCTGACACATTGGGTAGTAATTCTAAAAAAAAGGCCCAGTCCCGGTTGATTACATATTCTTTGCCTGCGAATGATTCTCTTTACACAGAGAAGCCAAAATGGTATCTACAAAGTGGTCCGGAATATTAATAATCAACAAACTTTGCATAAATCAATAGTAGAAGCGAATATAACAAACTTTGTAACCCGAGATTCAGTGTTTGTCCCGAGAACAGACTTACCAAGAAAACAGGGTTCTGATTTCGGGAGCTTTGCGTATGCAAACAACTTGCGCGAGCATCGCTGTGCTCCGGTACACTCGGTGCTCAGCCCAGTGCGGGCTGCTCAAATAGTGCAAGAGGTAACACCAGCATGATCGTATGTAGGGTGCACCCCCAAAAAAATGGGAAAACCCCACCTATCCATACCCATAAGTGATCTGTTTATGGCTGGCTGTATGTGGGCAGAGACCCGAACTGCCCAATTAGTGACTTCCATTGGGGTTCAGGTCAAGCCCGGGTCCAAACAGAACTCCTAAAGTCCGGCTGAACCCGCCGAACCGAATTTCCACGGGTCCGCTCATCTCTAATTGTAACCTATCATATCAAAGAAATATGTTTCTTTCTCCACTTATGAGCCAATTCTTCTCCTGTACTTATCATTCAGCTAAAATCTGTCTTGCTCAATACAAGGTGGACTGTCCACTCACTGACACATCAGATTACAACTACATATTGACGAGAATGGAAACAAAAGGAGGAGGGAGAGACAGAAAGAAAAAGGAGGCCAAATAGTGCTGCAACTTTTTAGTAAATGTTGTATCTCACCCGACTGCTGAATTCACATCTGCACTGCTCAGTACTGCTGCATAAGATTGTCCCGGTGCAACATACAGACATGAAAGCAAGAATCCCTCTGTGTGCAAAGTAAGCAAAGCTTCATAAGAGCTAGACTGTACCTACTAACTAAGAAACAACAAAAACATAGAGACCGAGCAAGCCGAGGGGACCACTGGTGAAAAAAAATGCAGTATACAGGACACATAATAGCCAGATTTAGTGTTATTCCTCATGTACACACATGACAACTTATTCTGAAAAGTCACTGTAAATGTCAGATACACTTAATGGAAAGTGTTTTAGTGCATTGTATGTATCCTATAATAAAAACGTAGCTGTTTCTTTTCTTCAGCATGCATGCATTACAATACATTGAAAGCTGCTCAATTGCAGTGAAAACTGGGACACTTGGCTGCCTTTTGGGTCAGTCTCCAGTCCCACTCTCTTCTCTCTTGAACATGCATCTAAATCAATTCTGTTTAGTTTTTAATCAATTTTACTTAATGATATTAGAATCACATTTAGTAATAGAGGAAGGAGGACAGAAGACTGAAATGATGGAGCTCCCAGCAGTTACAGTGAATGGAATAGAGCAGCTTGCAATGTACTGTCAGAATATGCATGCACGCTGTAGAAACAATTAATCAAACATTCTAATGATAATTTTGTCACAAAACATACAATGAATTAAAGAGTCTTAAAAGTTTTAAATACTGTAAGACCAATAGGCCTCCTCCCCTGCTGGGTCCTGGTGTATCTACATACTTTGCTGTTCTGAATTAATGTATTTGTTAATGCATACAAATAGGGGGAACAGTTGGACCATGGAGAATCTGAAAACTGACACCAGCGGTGCTGTTAAAATCATTCTACTTGTAAAGGTTTTTCTAAAAAGACTTGATACATATTGATATGTGACCCAGGAGGTGCAAATGGTGCGATTTACATAAAATAAATTCAAAATTTTGTGTTTTTGGAAAAAGGCTTATTATATACAGAATCTTACATTTTGGCAATAAATAAATTAAGAAACGTGATAAGAAACAATTCTAAAATATTTTTTTTTTCACAGTGTCTATGTTTCATAGTGCGGAAAGGATGACAAGTCACTGCCAGACAGTTTTCGCAATGGTTTATTGATGTCACACAGTGTTTGGCTCTAAATTTGCTGAGTGTCTGGCGGCATCAGACACTGTTCAGACTACAGACTCTGACACTCCGCACTATGCTTTCTATGGTGCTTCTGAGTTGCACAGACAGGCTCGGGCATCGACCAGCTGTGTGCTCATTAGTGATCGGGCTAGAAGGAGTTAATATTTGCTAGCCTGCTGGTTACCTTTTGGATCACATGTTGTGGGAGACCTATCGCATTTACTCCCTGGAATTTTAAGATGTAAGAATATGTCTTCCCATGCCGACTATAGCTTTTGCTAATCCGGTCCGAGTGCTGGTGTGTTCCAGTTATTGTATGCTGCTTGGTGTGCTGCAGAAACTCTCTCGTTGTTTCATCTCTAGTCATAAATGGCATTCATTAAAGGGATAAAATAGTCGATTACTATGAAATAAGTTAATTTTACTCCAATAAAACTAAAGTCCAAGGGTGTTTGTACCAAAATGGCAAACTATGTGACTGCTATATTTATATGGACTTTATATCACATTAGTGGGAGCCTAACCTTTTCGTTGGGAAGTATAAGTTGTTGGATTTCCGTTATCTGGTACTATCAGGTATTCTCTGATATATGGCACTATTATCCATATCTTAATTATGGCTATTTACAGCTGTACTGTATTTCTGTTCCCTTTAATTTTGGAGTGGGGGCTCATCAGTGATTTTTCTATGTGGTCCAATGAATCCTAGATACGTCCATGTCTGGGAGATTAGTATCCATAAATATTACGAAATAAATATTTTTGCTATATGGTAGAACTCCATCCAAAACAAAATAAAGTCCAAGCGTGTATATACCATATCGGCAAACCAAATGGCAGCTATATAACCCTTGGAGGACCACCTTGGGCTATCAACTTTGCAGTTGAGCAGTGAGCATTTAGATAGGACTCCCATGTTCATTTATTAGTGCATCATGAAATGGGGAAACCAAAGCCATTGCCTGGGTTGCAAAGTTGGAAACCAAATGGGTCCCCTTTCTTCTGTTTAACCGACTTTACAAATCAAAGAATGTATTGGCCAAGAAATAATGTATCCATGTTGATGTATTGGATATGTAACATAAGAAGAGATGATGAAAAAAAAGCAAGGACGTGACGTACCTACACCAGTGTTATGTAAGTAATGTTCCATTAATGCACATTGTTATCACAAAGCCAACGTGGTGCAAATTTCAATGTTCTTTAGAACAATACAAAGATCTCTTCCCACTGCACAGTAAGTACTTCTTCTTGGAGATGTGACAATACCTGACAACGGGCTTATCACACTGCTAAGTGCATCTCAAGGGCTATGTGTGGTGTCTGATAATGGTCTAAACTAAGCTTTATTACTAGCACAAAGCTTTACATAAGTTTAACCCTGGTAAAACGCTCACAAAGTGGTCTTTTCCAGCTTAGGGTATAGTCACATTGGATTCTCTTTGGGGTTCTCACTAAAAATGCATATAGCTGAGATATATAAATATGAGTAATGCTGCTTTGTTAAATTCCATCTATAGAATATGCAATATACAAAGTGGGAGATACAAGATGACTAGCAACATGTTCGGATATGGGCTGAACTCAATGGACTTAAGTCTTCCTTCAACCTTAACTATACATGTAGCCAATACTTATTGCTACCATATGTGGACACTACTGGATACACTGACCTAATAACCTTTTCCTATCAATATACCGCATTTTTTCGTTTTATAAGACGTACTGGATTATAAGATGCACCCCAAATTTAAAGATAAATAAGATTAAAAAAGGGGTTGCATCTTATACTCCAGTGGTGTCTTACTGGAGGGGGTCGGCAGTGGTGGTGGAGTGGGGTCACAGGAGATAGGGGGCTGCTGGAGTAGAGCAATGCTGCAAGTGCTGTGGTGGGGGCTTGGAGGCTGTGCTGGCTGTGTGAAGCAGGGTGGTGAGGCGGGTGTCCAAGATGCTCTGTCGGCGGTGCGTGTTGTGAATGTCATCCGAGGGCGTGATATTTGGAGCTCCCTCAGGTGGTCAGGACTGGGGGTGAAGCTGACTGTGACTCAATAGGTGTGGGAGTTAATTGGGAGTTTGGGAAGTCCAATTGCAGATCAGCCTGGGCTATATATGGTAGAAGAGCAGTGTCTGCTGGCTGGGGCCGGCGATAAATGTTTTTCCTCAGTCTCTGAATTGGCTTGGAGTTTGTCCTTCCATTTATCCCATGCCTGTACAATTCCAGATAAGTTGCAAGTTCTTTGCTTTATTGCCTGATCCACACCTAAGGGTGTTTGTGTTTCTTTTCATTTTGCTTGAGGTCTGTTTTCTTGCAGGAGAGGAATTGTTTTTCTGTTTTGATGAGCATGGGGGTTCCCCCTCTGCAAGCCCCACTGCAAGAAAAGGGAGATTCTCCCTGTTCTACTTGATTATTTGCACTTTTGTATTGCTTGTGTTTTTTTGGTATTTTGTTTCTCCCATTATTTACAAGAGTACCTGATATAGTGGGGGAGAGACCGTGTGGTCTCAGGGTTTTTGTATATCAGGAGATTGGTATTTTTCCGCAGGGTTTTGCACTGACCGCAATCAGTTTTGTTTCCTTTCCTGTTGTATCTAGGAAGTCGGGCTTCGCCTTTGCTAATCTATATTTCCTATCTGTGTATTGTGTTTTCTTACATCACCGTTGGCTTTATATGTTGGGGGCTTGCTATTCCTTTGGGGACTGCTCTGAGGCAAGATAGGTTTCCTCATTTCTATCTGTGAGGTGTAATAAGTTTCTCCAGCTGTGACGAGGCATCTAGGTGTGTTTTGGAACGCTCCACGGCTGCTTCTAGTGTGGTCTGACAGATAGGGGATTCCAGTCAGCTCAGGTTCCAACTACTACTGTGTTTTTCTGCTAATGGCATTTTTGTGATTGTCCACGGTTACCAGATTATAACAGGTGCAGGTTTCAAAGAAATGGCGCCCAGAGTTGGCGCGTGCGCAGATTCACCTCTTAGCTCAATGACAAGCCAAGATCTCATCTGCGCACGTGCCACCTTCAGGTGCCATTTTTCTTAAGTTTGCTCCTGGGAATTCAATGGGCCAGAGGCAGTGCGTGCGCAGATAAGATCTTGACCTGGCGGTGCGTGCGCAGATAAGATCTTGACCCGAGAGCTCCATCTACACACGCGACGACTCTGGGCACCATTATTTGAAGCCACACCGCTGACGGAGCATCTGGGACACCCACCGTACCGCCCTGCTCTGCAGCCCACAGCACAGCCGCCTGCGCTGCAACTTTTCGTCAATTATTTTTTGCCGTCCACGTCCAGATATATTAGGTACAGTACTATCGGTTGTAAACTTCTTGATTATGTTGCACATCGTGGACAAAGGATCATCAAGATCTCTGGAAATAGACTTGTAACCTTGAGATTGTGTATATTTTTCAACAATTTTGGTTCTCCAGTCCTCAGACAGTTCTTGTCTCATCTTTCCGTTCTCCATGTTTAGTGTGGCGCACAGACACAATGCAAAGATTGAGTCAACTTCTTCCTTTTTACCTGGTTTCAGGTGTGGTTTCCATATTGCCCACATCTGTTACTTGCCACCAGTGAGTTTGTCTGAACATCATATTCTTGAAACAGAGTTGTTTACCCAAAAATTTGGAATGGTGCCAACATATTTGTCCAGCCTATTTTGGGGTTTTGTGTGAAATTATGTCCAAATTGCCTTTTTTTCTTTGTTTCTTTTTTGCGTTGTTCCAATTCACACAAGGGACATAATCGTGTGTATAACAAAACACATGTAGGTTAACTTTCTGGGAGAAATACTTCGTTTTCTGGAACAATTTAAACGGGGCCACCACTTTTGGCCATGACTGGTGCTCACGTGTCCATCTTTTTACATGGCCCATGTCTCCATGTGAACCACAGAGAGACATGTCTGTTTTTTTCGGGCAGCACGGATGGGAAGGGCCAATTCAAATCTATGGGTCAGTGAAAAACATGTACAGCACACACATAACATCCATGTGCCATCTGAGAGCTTAACGTGTTTAACACTTAAGGTATAGGAGATGCTTTGTACTTCATTTATTAATCCAGCGGTGAAAAACACTAATGACACATTGATAGTAAAAAAGAACACATGGATGATTCAAAAGATTGATTGACACCGGTACCATTTTTTCACGTACGTGTTTAAATACAAATGTGTGAATGAGGCCTAAGAGAGATAATTACAATGATTATCACAAATGTATTCACAGGTTCTTACTAGACTTTTTAAGCAGGCCCAGATTTGTGACATTTTTTACCCTCCTCTTAAAGGGGTTGTCCATTTTGAATACATTATGTAAAGCTGTGTTGCTATCATAAATATATACAGTTAGGTCCAGAAATATTTGGACAGTGACACAAGTTTTGTTATTTTAGCTGTTTACAAAAACATGTTCAGAAATACAATTATATATATAATATGGGCTGAAAGTGCACACTCCCAGCTGCAATATGAGAGTTTTCATATCCAAATCGGAGAAAGGGTTTAGGAATCATAGCTCTGTAATGCATAGCCTCCTCTTTTTAAAGGGACCAAAAGTAATTGGACAAGGGACTCTAAGGGCTGCAATTAACTCTGAAGGCGTCTCCCTCGTTAACCTGTAATCAATGAAGTAGTTAAAAGGTCTGGGGTTGATTACAGGTGTGTGGTTTTGCATTTGGAAGCTGTTGCTGTGACCAGACAACATGCGGTCTAAGGAACTCTCATTTGAGGTGAAGCAGAACATCCTGAGGCTGAAAAAAAAGAAAAAATCCATCAGAGAGATAGCAGACATGCTTGGAGTAGCAAAATCAACAGTCGGGTACATTCTGAGAAAAAAGGAATTGACTGGTGAGCTTGGGAGCTCAAAAAGGCCTGGGCGTCCACGGATGACAACAGTGGTGGATGATCGCCGCATACTTTCTTTGGTGAAGAAGAACCCGTTCACAACATCAACTGAAGTCCAGAACACTCTCAGTGAAGTAGGTGTATCTGTCTCTAAGTCAACAGTAAAGAGAAGAGTCCATGAAAGTAAATACAAAGGGTTCACATCTAGATGCAAACCATTCATCAATTCCAAAAATAGACAGGCCAGAGTTAAATTTGCTGAAAAACACCTCATGAAGCCAGCTCAGTTCTGGAAAAGTATTCTATGGACAGATGAGACAAAGATCAACCTGTACCAGAATGATGGGAAGAAAAAAGTTTGGAGAAGAAAGGGAACGGCACATGATCCAAGGCACACCACATCCTCTGTAAAACATGGTGGAGGCCACGTGATGGCATGGGCATGCATGGCTTTCAATGGCACTGGGTCACTTGTGTTTATTGATGACATAACAGCAGACAAGAGTAGCCGGATGAATTCTGAAGTGTACCGGGATATACTTTCAGCCCAGATTCAGCCAAATGCCGCAAAGTTGATCGGACGGTGCTTCATAGTACAGATGGACAATGTCCCCAAGCATACAGCCAAAGCTACCCAGGAGTTCATGAGTGCAAAAAAGTGGAACATTCTGCAATGGCCAAGTCAATCACCAGATCTTAACCCAATTGAGCATGCATTTCACTTGCTCAAATCCAGACTTAAGACGGAAAGACCCACAAACAAGCAAGACCTGAAGGCTGCGGCTGTAAAGGCCTGGAAAAGCATTAAGAAGGAGGAAACCCAGCGTTTGGTGATGTCCATGGGTTCCAGACTTAAGGCAGTGATTGCCTCCAAAGGATTCGCAACAAAATATTGAAAATAAAAATATTTTGTTTGGGTTTGGTTTATTTGTCCAATTACTTTTGACCTCCTAAAATGTGGAGTGTTTGTAAAGAAATGTGTACAGTTCCTACAATTTCTATCAGATATTTTTGTTCAAACCTTCAAATTAAACGTTACAATCTGCACTTGAATTCTGTTGTAGAGGTTTCATTTCAAATCCAATGTGGTGGCATGCAGAGCCCAACTCGCCAAAATTGTGTCACTGTCCAAAGATTTCTGGACCTAACTGTAAAACACAGTAATTTAGTTTTCTTGTTAAACGTCCATCAATCTCCTGATACAAGGCTCAGTCCTGGGTTCTGGAGTGTCTACTTCTTTGCCATGCTCAAGTCAGAAAAGAGTTTCCGGTGTCAGCGCTGCAGCAGAGCTGTGTGTAAAGGGGGCTGTCTCTGTTTAGCTCATTTCTAAAGCTAATCCAACCCCCTCCTCCATAGCAAAGAAGGCATAGGCAGAGAAAAGGCTGGCTTAGTTAAAGGACTTTTCAGAAAACTTTTGTCCCCATTCACGAGTGTGTCATAGTCTGATGTGATGTCAGGGGGATCTGGGATCAGAAGGTCACAGCGTGTTGATGATCGCAGATCCAATTTAGTAGCCACTCTTTGTTTACCCTGAGTTGGAGTGTATTTAATTCCACCCGGTACTGAAGGGGTTAAGGTTAATTTCTATTCCTCATTGATCTAACAAGTAGTTGTATTCTCAGCTGCAGCCACTCCCATCTGCTATAAATATCCTCTCCTCCCTATGTTGGCTATAGCTCATACCTATGCTGTCCATGTTGAAGGAGCTGCATAGCTGTGGTGTTGCTTCTGTGACACCATGGCAAAACCAGGTAGTCACAGGCCCATGCATAATACCCTTCCCTCACTTCGAACCTAGGAAACACACAGCCGACCAGAAACCCTATTCACCCCCCTTAGGGATAGACAGACACACCAGTGGGCGTGACCAGGTGGTTAGAACACGCTCACCCAGGGGTTTAGACAGCCCAGGGTGGGAAAGCAAGCAGTCTAGCTCAGTTAAGCTTGAGAGTTCAGTTTGGAGAGGAGTTTGGGCTTGAGCTAGGTGTAGCTCCAGCAGTGAAGTCCAAGTTGAACAGTACCAGGGTAGGAGTCCTGGTGACACTAGCTAGGAGGCAGACAGTGGTCTCCGTCAGCAGGAGACGGGAAGACGGCTCCTGCGGAACCGAAGTGGACAGGGACAGGTTTGTAGCCCGCCGGTACCAACACGGGGAACCGACCCGGAAACCGTAGCAGCAAGGGGGGTACTCGAACCCTGAAGCCAGGAAACAGAAACAAGTGCAACTGGTTAATTAACTGATTGATGCCAGGACTAGAGGTCCTGTCCCACCCAAAGTCCCTCATAGAAGACAACAGCCCACCGATTAGGGATAAGAGGTCACTGCCAAGGCCCATAGATCCGACGGGCCAGCGTCTGCGGGCACGGCTCCTTAGGCCACATCCAGCCAGGAGTGGACTCCTGAGTTATATACTGGGAAAGTCCACCTTACAAAACGGTGCAGGGAAAGGACAGAGACCACCAGCCGGGTGGGGGATCCCGAACGTAACCGGCCGAGGCACCGACCACCACCACCTTGGTTTACCAGAGACTTGTGTGTTTTACTAACAGTGAGAACACCAGCACCCCCTGCGGTCGTCATCTCCCCTGCACCAGAGCCACCGGGTCCCGGGCCACCATCCCTGCCCAAGGAGGGGTTAGCAACTTGCTGCACAACATCTCCCCCGGGTGCCCCATAACAGCAGCGGTGGTGTTCCACCTCACCACACACCGTGGGTGGCGTCACGAACTTATTACGGCGTAGCCCATACATCTACGTCCCCCCATTATATTCGGCGTGTCCGCGAGACCCCCGGGTCCGGGGACCCTCCAGCCACCACCCCTGAAGGCCCGGATCCGAGCAGCGTCGGCTGCTGGCACGGGGGTGGCACACCCGAAACTTGGCGTCACGAACACAATATTTACCCATCCACTTACCTTGTGGAAGTGCGCCTTGTATTGGACAGTCAGCGGTGATCCGTTGCAAAATTTTCAGAATTCGTCATTTTGGTCGCCATTTTGGCGTGAAAAGCTACAGCCCAGCGTGTTCTTCTCCGCGAAAAGGGCGTGAAAGCCGAAGCCCCGCCCCCTGGAAACGCGGCCGGAAGTCGAAAAACGAAACTAACAGGCCAGTAAAAGGAGTGACAGAAAAAGACCAAGGGGGAGGACGGAGCAGCATGTAAATAGCGCTGTGAAGTTCAGGGACGCCAGGACTCTGCAGAAACCCGTTCCTGTACACCAACGAGGCAGGATGTGTTGGAGGATCCAGGCCCAAGCCCACTTCATGCTGGCGAACTGGGCGTCGGAGATGAAGGGCCTGGCTGCAGCTGTCCGGGCGCGCGAAGTGGAGATGATCTCGGAGGAGCGGGTAAGCAGTGACCCACGCCCCTATGTTCCCCAGGAACCGGGCGTCCCAGCTGAGGGGCCTGGCTTACTTTCGTCCGCCACGCCGTTTCCCTCGTCGCCCGTGTCTGCAGCAAATGCCCCAATCAACCTGCTGCCCCAGTCCGTGGCAGCGGAGCCCGTACCATCCAAGGGGCAGGACCCAGCTGCTGGGCCTTTAGGCCTTACCGTCACTATCGCTCCGGCACCACTTACGACATTCCGTCCGGCCCTGAGCCTGGCCGCACCAGTGATGACGTCGGCTCCGGAAGTCCGCCCAGCCGCAACAGAGGCAGCACCCGCTGCTCCCAGGTACCTTGTCCCGGCTGAAGACCAGCGGCAAGGTTCTCGTGGAAAGAAGGCGCAGGCTGTTGAGCATGGGGTCCCACGGCAGTATGTGAGGCTGGTCGTAGCCGGCGCCAAGGGTTCCCCAGGAAGTCTGTCTCCTGAGCGGGAAGGGAAGCACAGAAACCATACCCCAGGCTGGGAGCGGCAGCAACAGCAGCCGCACAGGGAGATCACTGCCCGAGGAAAGGGTAAAGCGGATGTGCATGCCGCATATATACGGAGAAAGATCACCTGCGGCAAGCTACCATCGGGGTCCAGAGCAGTGTACCATATGGAGGTGGTACTGGAGGCCCGTGGTGGAGAATGGAGTAAGGTAGCGGTTCCCGGCTACCCACAGTTAAAGTCCCTGTTGGGATTGTGTGTGCTTAAAGTTCCCGTTTAATAGTTAAATGACAATGGCTTAGAACTTGCGAGCCAGCCCATAAACTTTTGGGCCTTGCAAATTGTCCCCGACCGACCTTTTCACCAAGCTGCAGTCTCTGGAGAGGCTGGTTGGAGGATGGGCCTGCGGTAGAGTCGGCCGAGGCCCTGTCACCAGCAAGACCGGTGACGAACCTCCGGGTCAGGGGTCCCCTGGACGTGGGGCCCTTGAGAGGACTGCCGGGTAAGGAATTTTTACCCGGCCCATTTGGGCAACACCTGGACCTACCCTGGACTTGGGCAAGGGGTGCCAACCTGTGTTTTAGTGATGGCATTAGGGATAGGTTGTTTTGGGTGGGTGAAGTGAGAAGGACCCGGTCCATCCCGTCCCGGTTATGTATGTGCAACGCTTAAGTAACCTGCCTCCCGTAAGGGAAGAAAAACAAAAATATTCTTGAAGTGTAAATATGTTATTATATTTGTAAAATGTTTTACCGTTTTATCTCTTTTCAGTAAAATAAACCGGTGGTCGGACAGCCCGCGGACGGTCTGTGTTTAACCAAGGGGGAGTGTGACGCCCTGGCAAAACCAGGTAGTCACAATTAGGCCCATGCATAACACCGTTCCCTCACTAGGAAACACACAGCCGACCAGAAACCCTAGTCACCCCCCTTAGGGATAGACAGACACACCAGTGGGCATGCCAAGCAGCTGGAAAACGCCCACCCAGGGGTCTAGACAGCCCAGGGCGGGAAAGCAAGCAGTCTAACTCAGTTAAGCTTGAGAGTTCAGTTTGGAGAGGACTGTGGGCTGGAGCTAGGTGTAGCTCCAGCAGTGAAGTCCAAGTTTGAACAGTACCAGGGTAGGAGCCCTGGTGCCACAGGCTAGGAGGCAGACGGTGGTCTCCGTCGGCAGGAGATGGGAAGACGGCTCGGTGGAACCGAGGTGGACAGGGACAGGGTCGTAGCCCGCCGGTACCAACACGGGGAACCGACCCGGAAACCGTAGCACAAAGGGGGGTACTCGGACCCTGAAGCCAGGAACCAGAAACAAGTGGAACTGGTTAATTAACCGATTGAAGCCAGGACTAGAGGTCCTGTCCCACCCAAAGTCCCTCATAGAAGACAACAGCCCACCGATAAGGGATAAGAAGTCACCGCCAAGGCCCATAGATCCCATGGGCCAGCGTCTGCGGGCACGGCTCCTTAGGTCACATCCAGCCGGGAGCGGACTCCTGAATTTTATACTGGGAAAGTCAACTTTACAAAACGGTGCAGGAAAAGGACAGAGACCACCAGCCGGGTGGGGGATCCCGTACGCAACCGGCCGCAGCACCGGCCACCACCACCTTGGTTTACCAGAGACTTGTGTATTTTACTAACAGTGAGTACACAAGCACCTCATGCGGTCGTCTTCTCCCCTACACCAGAGCCACCGGGTCCTGGGGCCACCATCCCTGCCCACGGAGGGGTTAACAACTTGCTGCACATCATTTCCCCCGGGAGCCCCGTAACAGCAGCGGTAGTGTTCCACCTCACCACACACCGTGGGTGGCGTCACAAACTTACTACAGCCTAGCCCGTACATCTACGTCCCCCTATTATATTCGGCGTGTCCGCAAGACCCTCAGGTCCGGAGACCCTCGAGCCACCACCCCTGAAGGCCCAGATCCGAGCAGCGTCGGCTGCTGGCACGGGGGCGGCACACTTCTGTTGTAGCTGCAAAGTTAAATGCTGTAGAAACCAAGGAGGACATTTTGTTGTGTCTTTCTCCAACCATTTGTCTTACCTGGCTTGCATTGTCTGATTGTGCATCTTTCTGGGTTTCACTAGTTAGTGTGAGATCAGGGCCAGCGAGGGTCTAGGCACATGTTGGCGCACGGTGGGATGGACTCGTCTAAGGATGTTAGGGAGTGCAGTGACCAGCCTCAGGTGAGTTTTAAGAAGTGACCCCTCTTCCCTTTCCCTAGTGTCAGGTTCTTCCATTCTGTTGCTACCCTGGTGTTCCCTCTGTGTTGCGCTGCTTATCTTGTACCTGGTGTGACACCTTAAGTCACATCGTGACATCCCTGATGCAGTTTGCGTGAAAAAACAACTCCGCTTTCCTCACCCTCTCGAGGTTTAGCGCCAAGTCTCCATCACTGCTCCCGGTGTCTGTTATTATCTACTGTACTGATGTCATGTCCACAGCGCTGCAGTCAATCAGTGAGCTCAACAGCTCAACAGCTCTGTCTGATTTGAGGCACGAACCGCTGAGCTCACTGATTGCTTGCAGCGCTGTTGGTGTGAACAGCGGAGACTCAGTGCTAGACCTGGGGAGGGTGAATATTGCGTTAAGAGGAGTGTGCAGAATCTGAAGCATCTGACTCCAACATGAAAATCGCCGGTCTTGATGAATCAGAGCCTCCGTCTCTTGTAGGTCATGGACACTTTTTTGTCTCTTTTCTAACACCCAGTAGTTATAAACTATAGCGTAAATTTGGCATAAAACATCACTTCAATTTTCTCCTTCTTAGTATAAATGCAATAAAAAAATAGAAAATCTAAAAGTAAAACGATGCAATTTTTCCCCCATTTTTACGAACTTTTCTCATGTTTTTGGGGTAAAAATTTTTAATAGGATTTAGTGATCTAGGTCACGCTCTTAGGTAGCAAAGATACAATTCTTATAAACCTGGTCCAATGCAGGGACGGGTATGAATGTGGTGCAATCTGCGCAGCCGCAGAAGGTCCCAAGTGTTGAGGGCCCACTTGTACCTCCAAAGATGGTGGAATTTGTTCTGCAAAGGCCCCATAAACTTTTCTTGAAGAAGGAGCCATCTCTTGTTTGTGTTCTCCATTGGTCCAATGTATGTAACCCTAGAACGCACACCTGGGGCCTCGCAGGCCTGCTAGGTTACTTGTTTTCTAGTGTAGATTTCTATGGTTGCGCATTCTAGGGTTAATAACGAATTACAAGAAGCAGGCTACGATGAGAGATTGCTGAAGACGCTATCCGAGTATTACTGTTGCATCTAATATCTTAAGTTCCCGCATGATTATTTATTGTGACAGCGCGGCGGCATCGTCCCCTCCCAAGGACCAAAGGGGTTAATTCATCAGCATGATAAAAGAAAGACACGTGCATAAAAAAAGAGCCTCCAAAAATGAATGTCTCCCTCTTCTCCGCACCCCCAGGATGCTTTATCTGATCAATAATAACCATTCCCCATTGACATTACACCATCTGCCTCGCTCTGGTGCTAAGTGCAACTCAACTATTAGAAAGAGACTTATCTCAGCCTCTTAAAGTCATAGCCCCACTTAGCAAATTGTACATAAGATTCAGCAGACTGAAAGGATGGATCCCATGACATCAGGGTCATGGACTTGTCGTACTGTTAAAAAAGAGTGGCACCCTGTTCCTTTGTGATTGTCTTTCAAGTTTAATGGAAAATTCACTTGACTCGTAATGGGCTCCAGGCGGACGGCGAGGTTAAGAGACCGTCGCATCTGGTCTACTAATGCAAGAGAAGACGGAGAAGAAGAAGTTGTTGAGATTTATAAAGGTCTCAATTTGTAGTGCAAACATGATGCCAACAAATGAAGTTTGCTCGTAAGGCTCCATCCACACCACGCCTACACAAACCGCTATATGCTCCCCTATAGCAATTGTTTTTGGAAATCTATTCCCATGCTATAGCATGCCAATATACGGGCACCATGTGGCAGTGTGACGCCTTGGACTAGCCAGGTAGTCACATGTAGACCCCCTGCACAAACACCAGCCCCTAACAAGGTGACAGCAGCCAACCTAAAAAAACCCTTGTCACCGCTCAGTGTTCAATGGTCACACCAGGGGGCGGAGCCAGGCGGTTGGAGTCCAGAGGGCCTGAGACAGGAAACAGTAGTCAGTCAGTTTGTGCTAGAGTTCAAGTGCAGCAGGCCTGAGGCATCAGGTCTGCAGTGGCAACACTGACCGGTGCCAGGGTCGTAGCCCTGATACCATGGCAAGGAGGCAGACGGTGGTGGCCGCCTGCAGGTGCCGGGAAGACGGCTGGTGGAACCGTATGGGACCAGGACAGGATACTGGCCCGCCGGTACCGAACCGGGGAACCAACTGGAAACCGGAGCACCAGGAGGGGTACTCAGACCCAGAACGAGGTCCAGAAGCCACTGGACCACGTCGAATTCACTGATTGAGGTCTGGACCTTAGGTCCTTTCCCGTCCCAAGTCCCAAAAGACGGCAACAGCCCACCGAGGGTGATAGAAAGCCACCGCACAGGCAAAGAGATCCCACGGGCTAGCGCCTGCGGGCAAACGGGTTCCCCGACACACATAAAGCCGGGGAGCGGACTACCATTGCTGTAGCATAGGCAGTCAAGTTCTACCACAGAGGTGCAGGAGAAAGGCAGGAACCACCAACTTGAGTAAGGGGCAAAGCGCAGCCGGCTGCGGGCACCGACCACCATCCTTTTTGGTTTACCAGAGACTCCGGTGTATCTGTCATAGTGAGTACAACAGTGCCCTCGGGCCGCGCACCGCACCGCACTATCCCGCCCGCACCTCACAACCACCGGGCCCCGTGACTATCACCCCCTGCCCACGGAGGGGTCAACACCAGGTTGCACAACACCGTCCTCGGGAGCCTAGTTAACGGCAGCGGTGGTGTCCACATTCACCACAACCCGTGGGTGGCGTCACGGACTTACATCCCTAAATGCCACGGCCTCGGCCATGAACCTTCCCCACCAAAATCCCTACACGTAGCGCCAGCTTCCCTTCAGAGCGACGTGACCCCCAGGTCCGGGAGGAGCTCAAGCCACCCACTGACGAGCACGGATCCGCGTGGCTCGGCAGCCGGCCGAGCCCCGGGGCGGTACAGCAGTACAGAAAAAAACCTACAGTTTTAGGCTACATTCACGTGTCCTGTAGTCATCTGTAAGAAACTGATTTCTGCCGGATCCATTGTTTTAATATTGGAGTCTATGGAGGACGGATCCGTTAACGGATTGCTATTTAGCCGTCAGTTGTACTTGTATTTGTAATGGATCAGTTGTTTTCTTACACATGGACGATAAAGAGTAATTTGTTAACGGATCTGTCCTCCATAGACTCCACACAATAAAAAAGGATCCGGCCGACATTCGTTATTTAACAATGGACACAAAAAGTTGTGTTCACAGAACATTTTGCAAACGGATTTCTAACAGTTCCGCGATAACGGATGATTACAGGACATGTGAACCAGCTTTACGCTATGTGCACACAGTGCATGGTTATTGTGTATTTTGACTTGTTTTTTAGTGCAGACTTATCACAAAACTGCAAGCAAATTCTTAGGCCTTGTGCTCATGTGGCGCCCCTGAGGCTTCAGTCACCACAGGGTACTGCATCTCACCAGACGTGCGGTACTCATCCTGGGTAAGGAGGAGGTCGGTACCGGTTCATAATATCCATCACCACACATAAGCCAGTTGCCCACTCACCGGGACGGGGTTAGGGTAGGGTCATTTAGGATGGTCACCATATCGTCTGGGGCCTCACACCCACTAGCTCAGGGACTCCAGTGGGCGGGGTGACTGATCTGGGGAGCAGGAGCCACACACACTGATTCAGTCTAGTCACCACCGGGAACCAAGTGAGACGCAGGAGAATATGATTACTGAGGGAAGAGCTCATAGCTCCCTCAAGACTGGCGCACATCTCAGGGTGCTGAGCCCTAGGCTGGTGGCACTTCATGGCCTGCCAGCAGAATCCGCCGGGCAGAGGATTTCAAGTCTACTGGCCCACAACAGCACCCGGGGCAAAGCAGCACATAGAGCCAGGAGCCGTGACCATAAGGCGGCACACCAACAGACTCGCGCTACCTGCTAGACGGGACGGGGAACATACCACCCCAAAGGACCGAGATCCCTGTGTAGCTTCAAGTCGCAGGGACTCACACAACAGAGCGCAGGGAGGAAGGAATCACGAAGTATCTCTCTGGCACTGGCCCCCGAACTATCCGGGATCGTCTGGAGCCCATCATAGCGGAGATTGGTAGTCCAACGGCAGGAGCAACTCAGTGAGTACACACCGTAAACTGCAACCGCTGTGTCGTCTGATTCTTCCCGCGCTTCCCACACTGAGGTGGACAACAACCCCAAACATCCTCCCTGGGGCCTAGCTCTGCCTGTGGAGAGCTGCAACATCTGAGCTGCGTTATCATCCGCCTCAGCCAAAAGAGGCGCTCCGCAGTGGGGGCTCCCATTAAAGCCGCACACCACAGGTGGCGTCACGAGACAACTACTCCCTCCATCAACATCATCCCCATCAGTTTTTTGGTTGACGCCGCAGGATCATGGAGCCAGGCTAGGCCACTGTGACATCCCAAACCCCCAATACTGGCCCGGTGACGAGTCTTCCCCCAAGACTCCGCGTCACCCACGTTGCTTTTTTAAAGCTTTTTTCCTTGCTTCCTTTAATCAATAAAAGCAAGGAAAAAAATCATCCCAGCAAAGTCTATGGGAATCCTGACTCACTGTGCACACGCTGCTTCTCTTTTCCTTGCTGTCTTTGTTGCTGAAAAAAGAAGCAGCGTATCAATTGTTTATGTGATTTTTCCTGCTTTTTTCACCAATTGACTTCAATGGAGTCAGTGAAAAATGCAGGAAAAATCACGTGTAGTGCCCATATTGCTTTATTTGTGCGTTTTTATGTGTTTTTTACGTTACTGGGGTTCCCTGCAGACATTTCCTCATTTCGTGGTCTTTACCGCGGAACCTTGCTGCAGGGAAGTCCGGTGATGTCACAAGGTTGATCAAGTTCACTAGGGTCTCTGATTCATGCTGCTGAAGCTTGGGGCAACAATATTTGCAAGTTAAGGCTGCATTACATGCAGCGATATCGCTAGCGATGTCGCTTGTGAAAGCACCCGCCCCTGTCGGTTGTGCGTCACGGGCAAAAAGCTGCCCGTGGCGCACAACATCGCTAACACCCGTCACACATACTTACCTGCCAAGCGATGTCGCTGTGGCCGGCGAACCGCCTCTTTTCTAAGGTGGCGGTTTGTGCGGCGTCACTAAGCGGCGGCTCAATAGAAGCGGAGGGGCGGAGATGAGCGGCCGTAAAATCCCGCCCACCTCCTTCCTTCCTCATTGCCGGCGGCTGCAGGTACGGGGATGTTCCTCGTTCCTGCGGTGTCACACATAGCGATGTGTGCTGCCACAGGAACGACGAACAACCTGTGTCCTGCAGCAGCAACGATATTTGGAATTAGAACGATGCGTCAACGATCAACGATTAGGTGAGTAATTTTGATCGTTAACGGTCGTTCCTGCGTTTCACATGCAACGACATCGCTAACGAGGCCGGATGTGCGTCACGAATTCCATGACCCCAACGACATCTCGTTAGTGATGTCGTCGTGTGTAAAGCCCTCTTTAGAGTCAGTTCAAAGATGGATAATTAGATTATTACAATGGATAGAAGGGTTCTCATGTGATGAGAGGATGGAAAAGTTGGGCTTGTTTAGCTTAGAAACAAAGACGTCTCAGAGGAGATCTCATTTATATGTATAAATACATGTGTGGTCAATAAAAAGGACAAGCACATGACTTATTTCTTCCAAAGACAATACTAAGGACTAGGGGAGCACTCAATTGGAAGAAAGACGATTCCGGCAGCTAAATAGGAAAGGGTTCTTTACAGTTAGAGCAGTCAGGCTGTGGAATGCCGACCACAAGAGGTAGCAATGGCTGATACTATAACAGCTTTTAAAAAAGGGCTGGATGATTTCCTCAGTACACATGATATGGTTGGTTATAGATAATTTAGTGACAGGGAATATATAATTGGTGTAAAAAAGTTGAACTTGATGGACCGGGGGCTTTTTTACCCCCTGGATCATAAAACAGGTCACAGTTTCCCTTTAATTTTCCTTTTTCAATATAGTGCAAAAATGTTTCCTAAATGCAAGCGTTAACATTAGTAATGATCTCCACACAGTATGGTAGGTACTGACGGTTTTCTTTTTAAATTTTTTATTTTAGGATTTATAATGCAATGTTTTTAGGGATTTTTCTAAAGCTGCACATACCAGACGTGTACACCAGATATTGCTACTGGGGGATTCCACCATGGACAGTTTCTCCTCCCTTCACACCCACTCTTGTCTTCTTGGTTCCTCACCTACTTTTGCCATTGGGGTATACCACCCAGACGGTCAACTCCTCCAGTCGTCCATTTCTTTCCGGTAACTTTCTTACACCTGATGAAGGGTTAGACCTGAAACGTTGCTTATCGTCACTTATTTCGAGCAGCACTATTTTGCTCAGTATGGTGTGAAACTTGGATATAGGAAAGAATCAATAAAAATAATACAGGAGATCTTGTGCCTATTGTTGTGCGGTTCTTCCAAGTTGTCTACTCGGGGAGAACGTGCACTCTTTCTGACAATCACAGCAATCTAGGGATGTTTACGTTTCACCATGATAGCCCCTTCTGAAAATGAAGCCATGGGTCTAAGCAGCTAAACCCTGCAATGACTTGTTATTGAGGAAGGGCATTGCAGCTACCTGCAGGAGAATAGTACTAATGCACGGTGACCATTCCAAAAATTGGCCATTCATGCATTATAGGAACAGATCAGGTTTGCCATAAAATGAAAAGGGCGAACCCGCAGGAGACCCCCCACTATGATGTCTATACAGCATGCTATAAGAACGGCTCGCACTGGGGGTAACAACAGCATGATCGGAAGTAGTGTGCACCATACAAAAATAAAATGGAAAAACACCTCCCACCCTCCCCCAGAAGTGATCTGTTAGTGATCTGTTTATGGCTGGCTGCATGTGGGTGGAGACTCAAACTGCCTAATTAGTGACTTCCATTGGGGTTCAGATCAAATTCAGATCCCAAACTGAACTTTATCTAAAGTCCGACTGAACCCGCCAAATTGAACTTCCACAGGTTCACTCATCTTTGTAGTCTACACTCATTTTCTTAAACCCAACTCCTGATGAAGCCCGCAGGGTGAAACGTATGTCAAGATGCTGTGTGCACCCCCCTCTTTTGTGTCCCCACTGTTTTAATTCAGGCTCACCGTGGACAAAGATGTTCTATCGTGATACAACATACCCATGTTGTAGTTACATCAGTTATATTAACATGTGCTGTATAGTTATTTTTTTCAGTACTGATTATACTGTATATCTCAATCTCATTTGTACCTTTCCATAGTCACTTATGGTGTGTACTACACATACTTAGCGTTTACTGTTTCATCTCGTGACTGGACATTATAGTGATTTAAAGTCCACTATTATAATAATGGACTACAACTTTGTAACCTTTTTCCCAGTTTTGCATATTCAGCAGTAACAGTGAGATATATACCTTAATTACTTATATTATCCTGCACATGTCCGGGAGTGAGCCTGCGTATTAGTACTCGTCATGACCACATTATTGGAAGATTAACCTCACAATATCGGGTTTCTATATTCTATAATTCCTACTCTCCATTCAATACTTTTTAATTGGATTTCACTATCCACATGCAACCTCTTTTGAGGACACAATTAATTGGGGGAGGGGTTCATTTTGCCTCTTTCATTATTATTATGAGATTACCCAATTTTTGCTCTCTTACTCATAACTATTTTTACTATCTGATCTTTTATCTATTATATCTGTTTTATATTGATAAAATAATTCTTTTTTTTAGATTATGTTAATATATTCAAGTTTTATTCAATTGATCTTTCTCTTTATATTTCCTTTCTATAGTTTAAATACTTGAGGATTTTTTTTACTTTTTTTCTCTACCCAAGTCATTTCATTCAATCATTTATGTGCTCATAGTCTCAGGGAAGAGGAAGATTTACCCAACCTCTCCCAGACAGACCGCACTTACATTCCTGTAACATATGCCATCGTTTTGCCTTTCATTCCCCATTGTCCATCGATGGATGGATTTCCAGTAAAAAGACACAACTGGCCTCTCTGGCTATAAAACTGTAAATGAGGCTTTTCTCATTCATGTCTTTGCCATCTGTGACCCTTGCAGCGTGTTCTTGGAGATTAGTCATGCCTACAGCATCGGTGCTTCCTGATAAAGGCTTCTATAGACCGGTCCTAAAAGAAATATTCCAGCTGAATTTATTCTTCACTCTATGTAATCTGCACCAAGATCTGATCCAGATTGTGCTTTGTGAGATTACACATGTAGCAGAAACTGGCGAAAGAAAAAACGCAAATATTTCAAGGGATTGCCCTGGATTACAGAAACATGGCTTCTTCATTCCAAAAAAACAGCACCACACCTGTCTACAGGTCGGCTCCGTTCATTTCACACAACCAATGTGCAGGTGTGGTGCTGCTACAAGTGCATCGCAAAAAACTAGAATATCATCAAAAAGTTCATTTATTTCAGAAATTCAATACAAAAAGAGGAAACGCATATATTATATAGAGTCATTACACACAGAGGGATCTATTCCTATATATTATATAGAGTCATTACACACAGAGGGATCTATTCCTATATATTATATAGAGTAATTACACACAGAGGTATCTATTCCTATATATTATATACAGTCATTACACACAGAGGGATCTATTCCTATATATTATATGGAGTCATTACACACAGAGGGATCTATTCCTATATATTATATAGAGTCATTACACACAGAGGGATCTATTTCTATATATTATATAGTCATTACACACAGAGGGATCTATTCCTATATATTATATAGAGTCATTACACACAGATGGATCTATTCCTATATATTATATAGAGTCATCACACACAGAGGGCTCTATTCCTATATATTATATAGAGTAATTACACACAGAGGGATCTATTCCTATATATTATATAGAGTCATTACACACAGAGGGATCTATTCCTATATATTATAAAGTCATTACACACAGAGGGATCTATTCCTATATATTATATACAGTCATTACACACAGAGGGATCTATTCCTATATATTATATACAGTCATTACACACAGAGGGATCTATTCCTATATATTATATACAGTCATTACACACAGAGGGATCTATTCCTATATATTATATACAGTCATTACACACAGAGGGATCTATTCCTATATATTATATACCGCCATTACACACAGAGGGATCTATTCCTATATATTATATAGAGTCATTACACACAGAGGGCTCTATTCCTATATATTATATAGAGTAATTACACACAGAGGGATCTATTCCTATATATTATATAGAGTCATTACACACAGAGGGATCTATTCCTATATATTATATAGAGTCATCACACACAGAGGGATCTATTCCTATATATTATATAGATGTCATGGTTCGCCTCCCTGTCCACATGGCTAGGGGGCGGAGCCTTCTCTTGAGCCTCACTTCCAGACCCTGGATAACTTAAAAGCTGGCATTTCCAGTGAATCAGTGCCGGCTATAAGCTTAGCACTGCTTTGCTTGTGATTGCTGGTCCTGTGAGTGATATCCTGATCTGTCTGTTCCTGTGCCCCTGTGCCCTTGTCTGTGTTCCATCCCCTGGTCGTCCCTCCTGTCCTCTGTCCCCTCTCCTATTTCCCCACTCCATTGCTTCCCCCGGTACTGACATTGGCCTGACTTTGACTCCGCTTTTGCTCGTTCCTCCGGTCCTGCTTCTGCCCGTACGGTGTTTGACCCAGCCTGTCTGACTATTCCTTGCATGCTCTGCAGCTCTGCTTCTCAGCTGTGCTTTGAGGTAATGCATGAGAACGCTGTGAATTCACTTCCTGGTTCTCATTGCTCTGTGTAGTGTATTATGCTACAGAGCTCTGGCTCCCCCTGGTGGCAGCATTACAATAGAGTCATTACACACAGAGGGATCTATTCCTATATATTATATAGAGTTATTACACACAGAGGGATCTATTCCTATATATTATATAGTCATTACACACAGAGGGATCTATTCCTATATATTATATACAGTCATTACACACAGAGGGATATATTCCTATATATTATATAGAGTCATTACACACAGAGGGATCTATTTCAAGTGTTTATTTCTGTTAATGTTGATGATTATGTCTTACAGTTAATGAAAACCCAAAAGTCATAATCTCAGAAAATTAGAATAGTTGCCACAAAACACCTACAAAGGATTCCTAAGCATTTAAAATGGTCCCTAAGGAGTACTTTACACGTTGCGACATCGCTACTAAAATATCGTCGGGGTCACGGTTGTTGTGACGCACATCCGGCGCTGGTAGGGATATCGCAATGTGTAAATCCTAGGAGCGACAATGAACGAGCGTGAAACAGTCAAAAATCGCTGATCTGTGTCACGTCGTTCATTTTCATAATGTCGCTCCTGCTGCAGGTACAATGTTGTTTATCGTTCCTGCAGCGCCATACATCGCTGTGTGTGAAGCCGCTGGAACGACAAACATCTCCTTACCTGGCTCTACCGGCAATGCGGAAGGAAGGAGGTGGGCGGGATGTTATGTCCCGCTCATCTCCGCCCCTCCGCTTTTATTGGCCGGCCGCTTAGTGACGTTGCAATGACGCCCAACGCACCTCCCCCTTGAAGGAGGGATTGTTCGGCGGTCACCGCGACGTCGCCAAGCAGGTATGTGCGTGTGAAGCTGCCGTAGCGATAATGTTCGCTACAGCAGCAATCACAAGATATCGCATGTGCGACGGGGGCGGGTGCTATCACGCTGGACGTCGCTAGCATCGGCTAGCGATGTCGCAGTGTGCAAAGTACTCCTTAGTCTGGTTCAGTAGGCTATACAATCATGGGGAAGACTGATGACTTGACAGATGTTTAGAAGGTTATTGCAAAAGAAGCTGGCTATTCACAGAGTACTGTATCCAAGCATATTAATGGAAAGTTGAGTGGAAGGAAAAAGTGTGGTAGAAAAAGGTGCACAAGCAACCGGGATAACCACAGCCTTGATAGGATTGTTAAGAAAAGGACATGTTTTTGTAATACAGTCTGGTTTAGAGGAGCCCCATTGGGTATATGGATATAGTAGAGAAGAGGCCCTCACTCCTCTATTAAAAGGGTATCTCACTATAGGGTCTTTTTAATCTCCACATTTCAGGGCCACATTGCCACTTTGCTCCCTCCAAGGATTCACTACACCTTTCCTAGTCCATTTTTGCCGTCTTGACTAGAGATGAGCAAACCCAAAGTTCGGTGTTCGTTGTTCGTACGGAACACAGTCTTTACAAAAAAAAACTGAGTTTGGGTTTGGAGTTCTGGTGCTTTACGTATGCAAACCACTTGCTGGAGCATCGCGGTGCTCGGGTACACTCGGGTACACTCGGGTGCACTCGGTTCTCAGCCCAGTGCAAGCCACTTGCAGTGTTTGAATGGCTCACACTGGGGATAACAACAGCGTGATCAGATGTAGAGTGCAACCAACAAAAAAAAAATAGAAAGAACCAAACCCACCCGCCCCCGGAAGTGATCTGGCTGGCTGCAAGTGGACGGAGACCTGAACTGCCAATCAGTGACTTCCATTGGGGTTCAGATCAAGTTCGGATCCAAAACCAAAACTTTATCTACAGTCCGGCTGAACCTGCCAAACCGAACTTCAGCTGGTCTGCTCATCTCTAGTCTTGATGGGGAGGGTCCCATATGATAAGAAGAATAAACACTGTGTGGGGCTTGATGTGTGGGAGAGGGGTATTCAATAGAAGTCAGTTCTGGTAAATCGGTCCTGCAAATGATACTGCCAAGTTGGTCTTTAGACACTTGTAGTTGCCTATTAGTCATAGTTTGGGCAAAGTGTACACCATGGTAAGAGCTGGAACAATAGGACGTTGGACTTTTCTGCAGATGGATCGAATGCTGCCATGTGACATTCCAAAATGACCGATTGTTTAAATCAGATTTTTATGTGAAATAAAATCTAAAAAACAAAGATATTTTTTTTAAATGTTCCATATCACTATCTGTATAAAAAATGTTAATTTGCACATTAGTGACTAAGGCGGGCTTTACACGGTGCGACATTGCTAGCGATGTCGAGCGCAATAGCACCCGCCCCCGTTGCACATGCGATATGTGGTGATCACTGCCGTAGCGAACATTATCGCTACGGCAGCTTCACACGCACTTACCTGCCCTGCGACGTCGCTGTGACCGGTGAACCGCCTCCTTTCTAAGGGGGCGGTTCGTTCAGCGTCACAGCAGCGTCACTGAACCGCCGCCCAATAGAAAAGGAGGGGCGAAGATGAGCGGGACGTAACATCCCGCCCACCTCCTTCCTTCCTCGTTTTCCGGTGAACGCAGGTGAGGAGATGTTCGTCGTTCCAGCGGCGTCACACAATAGCGATGTGTGCTGCCGCAGGAACGACAAACAACATCGTCCCGGCAGCAGCAACGATATTATGGAAATGAGCGACGTGTCAACGAGCTACGATTTTTCACATTTTTGTGCTCATTGATTGTCGCTCATTTGTATTACACGCTGCGATGTCGTTACCGGCGCTGGATGTGCGTCACTAACGACGTGACCCCGACGATATATCGTTAGCGATGTCGCAGCATGTAAAGTACCCCTAAGTCTAATAGAGACTCGTGGAAGTTGGGGTTCGCAAGGTTCGGTTAGACTTTGTTCAAAGTTCGGAACCAAAACTCGACCCTGGAACCCGTATAAAAGTCAATGGAGACCCAAACTTCTGTGCTGTAAAATGATCGTAGTAGGGGCTGGGGGCCTGTAAAAGAAAGCAAAATGGGGATAATTGCCATGCAAACAAATATAGATAAAGAATAAATAAAAAAATGACATTAGCTCTCACCTATTCTTGATAACCAACGCAGGTAAAACAGACAGTTGTGAACTGCAGCCCTCAGCCGTCTGCTTGACCTTGGTGGTTATCAAAAATAGAGGGGATCCATAGCCATTAAAAAAAATCGCACTGTGTGCACACAGCCTAAAGCTGCCATGTTCTCCCCTCCCCCTCCCTCAGTCCCAACTGCCACTAGTGACCACAGAGAAGGAGGGGGAGAAGGGACATGGTGTAAACACTGCGAATGTTCTAATTAGATATAAAGAGGAGGGACCTATTGTCTTAGACCTTACTAAGGCACCCCCACCCTGCTCTCCTGGGGCACCCCCACCCTGCTCTCCTGGGGCACCCCCACCCTGCTCTCCTGGGTTCTTCCTGCACCCCCATCCTGCCGGTGGCCCCAGCTCCAGACTCCTCGCAGTCCAGCAGTAAGAAGCACCAGTCTGAGATGCTGCCACCTGCTGGACATAAAATTATGTTTTCCAGAAAACAATTTCTGAAGATTCCTGACTCTGACCACCAGTGGCCGCCGCACAGTGAAGTCTCACTATACATGAACGGCCCAAGCGGCCCGGTGTCTCAGCAGCTCAGTGAGTGTTTGCCCCTAGGGCAGATTCCCTGTCTGGGCCTGATCCTATGTTATCTACTGTATATAGAGGTGGTAACAGTCATTGCACAAGAGGAGGAGGAGGTGAGCTGTGTTATCTATTGTGAATGGTGGATCCTGTGTTATGTACTGTATATAGAGGTGTTATCAGTCATCGTACAGGAGGAGGGAGGAGGTGAGCTGTGACATCAACTACTGCCAATGCTAGAACCTGTGTTATCTACTGTATATAGAAATGTCATCAGTCACTGTACAGGAGGAAGATAACCATGGGCGTACCCATCGCAGCGCATAGGTCACGACTGCAATTGGACCTGGGGTGGATGGTGCCCACCAACCCCAGCCCTTACTTTGGCTGGATGTGCGTCAAAGGAAACAAATCTAGCTGAATTGCATTGTGGCAGAGATACTCATCAGGTACATAAGCTGCAATACACACTGCAGGCCAAATAAAGGCCAGCAGCTGACGCAGTGTGCCCGTGACTGGTGCCTGCTATGTCATGTGTCGACATAGCAGGCACGCAGATGTCAGCTGCCGGCCACTACTTTGGCTACAGAGGAGCTTGCTGCTCGATGTTGGAGCTGGGTAACGTGAGTAGAATTTTTTTTATGCATTGGAGACAGAACAGAGGGAGGGCCCATGATAAGGACATATATACCAGAATGGACCCATAATAAAGACATACAGTATATACCAGGAAGGGCCAGGATAAGAACATATATACCAGAATGGGCCCAGGATCGGGGACATGTATGCTAGAATGAGGGACATATATACCAGGATGCGGTTATATATACCAGGTTACGGGACATACAGTTAGGTCCAGAAATATTTGGACAGTGACACAAGTTTTGTTATTTTAGCTGTTTACAAAAACATGTTCAGAAATACAATTATATATATAATATGGGCTGAAAGTGCACACTCCCAGCTGCAATATGAGAGTTTTCACATCCAAATCGGAGAAAGGGTTTAGGAATCATAGCTCTGTAATACATAGCCTCCTCTTTTTCAAGGGACCAAAAGTAATTGGACAAGGGACTCTAAGGGCTGCAATTAACTCTGAAGGCGTCTCCCTCGTTAACCTGTAATCAATGAAGTAGTTAAAAGGTCTGGGGTTGATTACAGGTGTGTGGTTTTGCATTTGGAAGCTGTTGCTGTGACCAGACAACATGCGGTCTAAGGAACTCTCAATTGAGGTGAAGCAGAACATCCTGAGGCTGAAAAAAAAGAAAAAATCCATCAGAGAGATAGCAGACATGCTTGGAGTAGCAAAATCAACAGTCGGGTACATTCTGAGAAAAAAGGAATTGACTGGTGAGCTTGGGAACTCAAAAAGGCCTGGGCGTCCACGGATGACAACAGTGGTGGATGATCGCCGCATACTTTCTTTGGTGAAGAAGAACCCGTTCACAACATCAACTGAAGTCCAGAACACTCTCAGTGAAGTAGGTGTATCTGTCTCTAAGTCACCAGTAAAGAGAAGACTCCATGAAAGTAAATACAAAGGGTTCACATCTAGATGCAAACCATTCATCAATTCCAAAAATAGACAGGCCAGAGTTACATTTGCTGAAAAACACCTCATGAAGCCAGCTCAGTTCTGGAAAAGTATTCTATGGACAGATGAGACAAAGATCAACCTGTACCAGAATGATGGGAAGAAAAAAGTTTGGAGAAGAAAGGGAACGGCACATGATCCAAGGCACACCACATCCTCTGTAAAACATGGTGGAGGCAACGTGATGGCATGGGCATGCATGGCTTTCAATGGCACTGGGTCACTTGTGTTTATTGATGACATAACAGCAGACAAGAGTAGCCGGATGAATTCTGAAGTGTACCGGGATATACTTTCAGCCCAGATTCAGCCAAATGCCGCAAAGTTGATCGGACGGCGCTTCATAGTACAGATGGACAATGACCCCAAGCATACAGCCAAAGCTACCCAGGAGTTCATGAGTGCAAAAAAGTGGAACATTCTGCAATGGCCAAGTCAATCACCAGATCTTAACCCAATTGAGCATGCATTTCACTTGCTCAAATCCAGACTTAAGACGGAAAGACCCACAAACAAGCAAGACCTGAAGGCTGCGGCTGTAAAGGCCTGGCAAAGCATTAAGAAGGAGGAAACCCAGCGTTTGGTGATGTCCATGGGTTCCAGACTTAAGGCAGTGATTGCCTCCAAAGGATTCGCAACAAAATATTGAAAATAAAAATATTTTGTTTGGGTTTGGTTTATTTGTCCAATTACTTTTGACCTCCTAAAATGTGGAGTGTTTGTAAAGAAATGTGACAATTCCTACAATTTCTATCAGATATTTTTGTTCAAACCTTCAAATTAAACGTTACAATCTGCACTTGAATTCTGTTGTAGAGGTTTCATTTCAAATCCAATGTGGTGGCATGCAGAGCCCAACTCGCCAAAATTGTGTCACTGGCCAAATATTTCTGGACCTAACTGTAGAAGTGTTATCCTTCATTGGAATGATAATGACTGATGAAAATTGATTTGTACAGAAATGGAAGTTCAAGTCTAGTATTAAGTTTTGTGCAAAAATTATAAAATTATTTTTTCTCAAAACCTAAAAAAAAATGTACAACTAAAAAAAATTATAAAAACTTGATTGTAGTTTTTTGTTCAGATGACAATTTCCCTTTAAAGTTTAATTTCCCAACACTTATAACACATTCCTTCCTATTGGAGGTCGGAGGGGAGCACACGCACATTTGCATTATACATCTCCCTGTGGAATTTCCGTGTCACCTGAACGCTGCGGCCGGTAATAGATCACACGTACAGTAAATGACAGGGAGGCATCAGCGGTGAGCAGACGCCAGGAATACGGTAACCACACACGAGACGCTCCCATTATGAATTATTAACCTTTTACCCTTTACCCCAATTAATATTCCTGGCCTCACCCATCGGTTGTGATACTAAGGTCTGGATCAGTGAAGAATACATGACAAATAGTTAACCCTGGTGTCCACTCACAGTAATGGCCTCTCCGGGTTGTAACCAGCAAGTCAATAGTTCTTTCCTAATAAATTAGGATAAATAGCAGCGCGCTTCCCGTCTGATTGCAAAT
The DNA here is from genome assembly GCF_048569485.1 of Anomaloglossus baeobatrachus. NCBI lineage: Eukaryota > Metazoa > Chordata > Amphibia > Anura > Aromobatidae > Anomaloglossus > Anomaloglossus baeobatrachus. The sequence goes on along the minus strand of NC_134360.1, from coordinate 252,861,276 downwards.
ACGCACATGGGAGAAGTTTCCTTTCCTATTCAGAAGGAACTTCAGCTGTGAGGAAACAAAGAACGTAATATGTCATCCCTAATGTTCACTGTCCGAGACCGTCTGCGGAAGGAAGCCTGAAGATTGGCATTGTGATGGGGTCTGGGCAGACAATGGGCTTCATTGACAAAAGAGACAGATCCGTCTTCTACCTTTATGGCTCATTCTGATCAGTGTCGCACTTTTTGTGCCATGCTTCATCACATGTCACATGGAGTTTTGCACAAACTTCGCCGACTGGCATGATGGCATTGGACTCTGATGAAACCACCTGATGGTTTCTCTGATGTCTGGGATCATCACAGGCAGACTCGGGCATCGACCTGCTGTGTGCTGATTTATAGGCAAGCTAGCAAGAATAAAGCGGGCTTTACACACTGCGATATCGGTCCCGATATCGCTAGTGTGGGTACCCGCCCCCATCTGTTGCGCGACACGGGCAAATCGCTGCCCGTGCCGCACAACATCGCCCAGACCCATCACACATACTTACCTGCCCGGCGACGTCGCTGTGACCGGTGAACCGCCTCCTTTCTAAGGGGGCGGTCCGTGCGGCGTCACAGCGACGTCACCGAGCGGCCGCCCAATAGAAGCGGATGGGCGGAGATGAGCAGGACGAACATCCCGCCTACCTCCTTTCTTCCGCATAGCGGCCGGGAGGCAGGTAAGGAGAGCTTCCTCGTTCCTGCGGTGTCACACGGAGCGATGTGCGCTGCCGCAGGAACGAGGAACAACCTCGTTACTGCTGTAGTAACGATTTTTGAGAATGGACCCCCATGTCACCGATGAGCGATTTTGCACGTTTTTGCAACGATGCAAAATCGCTCATCGGTGTCACACGCAACGGCATCGCTAATGCGGCCGGATGTGCGTCACCAATTCCGTTACCCAAACGAGTTCGCTTTAGCGATGTCGTAGCGTGTACAGCCCCCTTTAATCTCTGCTACTCTGCTCCTTTAATCACATGTTGTGGGGAGACCTACAACATCTGTTCCCCTCCTATTTATGTTGGTGGAACCCGTCTACCCATGCCAGCTATAGTTTATTCTATGCTAGTCTGTGAGGTGTGGTGTCCCACCTGGTGAAAGTTGTGCTTAGTAGTTCTTTTTGCTTGGTGCAGTTGTGGGGTTAACTCTGGTTGTTTTGTACTTTCTTCTTGCTCTTGTTTTCCTCCTGAATCTCTTATTGTCTTATCCTCTATGTGTGCATGCTGTATGACATTTTTTGGATTTTCCCTAGGTATGTCTTTATCTGTGGTTTCAACTCACTCCTGTCTGGGCCCTCCCTGAGCGAAGGGTGGAATTATATCAGGACTGGTCAGGAGCAGGGCCAGGAAGGAGACTCAGGCCTTTCTACCATTACGAGTATCCTTAAGGTTAGGGATAGGATAGGATCCTCTAGCTTGAGGGACAGATTAGGAGCCTGGGTTCCCCGCTATTCCATAGTCATCGTGACAGGTGTATTGTTTTCTTCCTTAAGTTTACGCTTGGCTCGATATATACTCAAATGTGATATCAGATGACCAACTTTAAAAAAAACACGATTTAGTGACACTCTGTTTGGAGACATTGAAAATATATGTGTCTATATGTGGCCACCCAGTGGTTGCGATGCCCGCTACAGTCTAAGGTTTTGCTTACATGTTGTTACTGAATTGTTCATCCTTATTTATGTTTAAAAAGTGGCCCAGCATGGCGTAAAATTTACAAAAATATATATATACTCCCTTATTGAGTCCCCTCTGGTGTTTTCCTACAGTTTTCTGGGTTCTCCACTGGTCTAAATTGTAGTCCTCTTCCATCAGAGATGGACATGTTATGTATCACAGGTGCGGTCAGTCAAATGTCCAAAAGACCAGTACATAATGTATAGAGCTGGCCCGTGTGGATATGTGACCACTGCAGCCAATCACTTGCTAAAGAGTGGAGTCTATATGTGTTCTTTCTTTAGCGTGCCGAAGACCAGCAAGCACAGCTCTCGCCCGGATATCTCTAGAGGTTCTATTAAGCAGTGCCATGACTGACCACCACTCTACAGAGCCTCAGTTCTCAGGATCGGTGGATGTCCCAGTGAGCGGACAATCATTGATTGGGAAGTTATCTCCATGAACTGTGGATAATGGATAACTTAATAACCTACCAATACTCCTTTATTTGGTCAAATTTCAAAGTTCTTCTAAGAAGAAATAACTTTTGCAATTTACTTGTTATTAAAAATCCTCTCCGTTTTCAGGAACAGATTTTGAATTCTGTTGTTTACTATTTGTTACCCAGGTTACCGGGAATTTATCAGCGGTTGCCAAAAACACAGAGTTTGAAACAATAGCGTTTGTGATAACTGCTCTGAATCTGGAGCGCAGTACCGTGTTTCCCTGAAAATAAGCCCTACTCCGAAAATAAGTCCAAGCTTGAATTTTCGACCTTTTCAAAGTAAGGTTTAAATATAATCCCTACCCCAAAAATAAGCCCTAATCGTGGCTCAATAACGAAGTGTCCATGCAGCTAAAAAAGTTAAAGAATACAGCAGGACACTTCATTAAAGGAAGCAGACACCCCCAAAAGAGAGAAGAGAGACCCCGCAATCGTACTCACCAGACAACGAACGGGATGCTGTGGAATGTGATGACCTGCGGTGGAACGCACATACACACATCTGGTGATACCGTCCTGCTCCAGGGACCTGGGAAGTAATGGAACGCATCCAGGACCTGCAGTGGAACACACACACACATACACATCTGGTGATACCGTACTGCTCCGTGGACCTCGATGTAGTGGAACTCATTGAGGACCTGCAGTGGAACGCACATACATACACACATTTTGTGATACTGTACTGGACCTGGGACGTAGTGGAACGCATCGAGGACCTGTGGTGGAATGCACATACACACAAATCCGGCGATGCCGTACTGTTCCAGGGACCTGGGATGTAGTGGAATGCATTGAGGACCTGCAGTTGAACGCACATACAGAAACACACATCCGGTGATACCGTACTACTCCGGGGACCTGGGACATAGTGGAATGCATCAAGGACCTGCAGTGGAACGCTCATACAGAAACACACATCCGGTGATACCGTACTGCTCCAGGGACCTAGGACATAGTGGAATGCATCGAGGACCCTTTAGTGGAACGCACATACACACACACATCCGGTGATACCGTACTGCGCCGAGGACCTGGGATGTAGTGGAACACATTGAGGACTTGCAGTGGAACGCACATACATACACACATCCACTGATACCGAACTGCTCCAGGGACCTGGGAAACAGTAAAACATGAGGACCTGGGGTGGAACGTATTGAGGGCCTGTGGTGGAATGCATCGATGCGTTCCATCACACGTCCTCAATGCGTTCCAGTGCAGATCCTCACGTTCCACAGCATCCCTGGTCACCCTGCCATCTGAAAGCAGTATGGTATCACCAGATGTTTCTGTGTGTGTATGTGACCGCAGGCCGGAAGCAGGGGAGGACTGCTGTGGATCACACAAGGACCTCCTGGGTGTGTACTCTGTGGATCACAGGAGGACCTGGGCGCGATGCAGATGTCCGGGGTCTGGTAATTATGATTATTCTGGGGAGTGCCTGCCTTTTTGGGGGGTAAACCTACCCCCAACCTACAGATCCACAAAAATAAGCCCTAACATATTTTTCGGGGCAAAAAATAATATAAGGCAGTGTCTTATTTTCAAGGAAACACGGTATTTGCTCCCGACCTGGCATAATACAACGCACAGAGAGCAAGCACACAGATTAATACGCCGATCAGTCAGGCAGGAAGCCAGGAGGCAGGAGAAGAAGATCAGACCACCCCGTTCAGCTTTCCTATTACCCAAGATGAGTGACGCCAGATGACCAACCGTAAAGGCGGCATCACACGCTACGTTATATCAGGAGATATGTCGTCGGGGGTCACGGATTCCGTTTTGCACATCCGACATCGTTCGCGACGTCGTTGCGTGTGACACCTATGAATGACTCTGAACGATCGCATACAGGATGAAAATCGTGGATCGTTGACACGTCCTTCATTTTTAAAAAATTGTTTGCTTTTGGGGATGCTGCTGACATATTGCTCCGTTTGACACCCTGCCAACAGTGAACAACATTCAAACGACCGCCTGGGTCAAACAATTGATCGTTGATCGCTGATGCGTCGTTTTTGAGATCATTACAAATAAACGACCTATGAGCGATCCCAGCAAATCGTAAATACGATCTGGGTGTGTCACGTTGCTCATGAGATCGCCCGATATATCGTCCTGTGTGACGCCGCCTTTAAATACAAAACAAATCACATCACTCTATTGGGCCTTGTTTATGCTATACGTATCTATACAACAAAGTATCACATTTGTACCATTAAGAGCTTGGAATCCATGGAATTTACCAGAACGTAAAGACTGACATTGGGATAATATACATTTTTCTGGCATTTTGTCAATCAGCATTAGAGCAGTTTGGAGCCTAATACATGCAGTCATCTGCTAATTTCCAGCATCTTCATGGGTTTTATCCTCTTGCATGTGGGCTCAGAATGAATCTTATTAGTGTTCTCTAATCATCTATTATTGCATTACATTAGCGCTGATGTGATTAGGGCTGCACATACAGGCTGTGTGGTAATGCTAGCATGACATGCAGGCTTTTGTCACTGTTTATGCTCCGATACTGAATGGAAGATCCATCTTTTAATTGGACAATACACACAGACACGGTCAGATCACAGTCTATACACTAGATCTGTGTCATTTTATTTACACATTGAAGAAGAAAAGCATCTTTAAATATTTCGCCCATGTGCCATCCTAGGGGAGTAGCTTGCTCTTGGGTCCCAATATAAAATCGGTAACGGCTTCCACGTATTATGTGCAATTAATATTTTGCTAATGTCTCCTTAGGTGACAAAGAAATCTCATTTGTGGCGGGATTGGGAGAGTGAGTGGAAGCGGGACCCTGCTGCTTCCCAGGCTAGGGAGGTACCCTGGGCTGACCCTCAACCCAGAAGCACGCTTGAAGGTAGCAACGTCTGAGCCCCCGGCCTCTCCTTATCTCCTGTCCTGGCCCTGATGGCAATGTCTCCTCCTCACCCACAACCCAAGGGGACAGACCGGGACAGAAAACCCCAAAAAAACCCACCTATACGAACAACAGACAGAGGCAATAACTCCCTCACCACAGGGAAAACACACGGGGATGTACAGTTACCGGGAAGGGAAAAGGGAAAGTCCCAACACCAGGGTAACACTTCCACAGCAGCAGCAAGAAAAAAAATCTGTCCACCTCCGAGCCCAGCTCCAGAATGATTTTGAATAACCAGCAGCCCTGCTGGAAGCAGGGGGGATTTATCCAGACCAGAAGTGGACATTAGTAGGAACAGCAGAGCTGCCTGGCAGTCTGAAAGTAACCCCATGTGTTCCAAAAACCATCTTAAATTGTGGGACCTGAGCCTGTAAAAAACTCTCAGGCAGAAAAGATCGTGACACTATGTCTCTGCATCATCCATATTGTAAAGTGATTTTTAGCTTCAGAGCCTTCACATTTCTATGTCATCCATACAAATTCTGCATGCAAAAAAAACAACATAAAAATAATTTCCTTATGCTTTAAGGAAATCTGTCACCTGACTCATGGTGTCTGAACCCCAGGCAGCATGAATCAGGTACTGGCTACTTTTCCGCAGATGTTTTACTCTGAAATGCTGCAGTGTTTCAGAAAAGACGTACTTTGAGAAGTCGATTGGGATGTATAAGTCTTGGTTGAATAGATGGAGGCAGGTTCCTTAGACTAGTGTTGTGAAGGTGGTCTGAGCTGTAGTATGTTTGTTTAACACTAGAACTACTGGACTCGTGACACCTATATAGAAATACATGGTGCAAAGTAGTCAAAATGACTACCTCAGTAGTTCTAGTGTTAAACGTAATAAGAATATCTGTGTATGTAAATAATCAAAATATAGATGTAGTTGTATAATAATCTGTCTGTCTATGTAGCAATTGTACAGATCTATAATACTCCCTGTTCAAAGTTGTATAGTCATGAAGGGGTTACCAAGGATAAGTGAACAGATGTACAAATAGTGGAAGTTTTCAAATAATGAACAAAAGTCTTATCAGTAATGTTCACACAGAAAGAATGTGCAAGGAACAAAGATGTGTTTTACAAGATGCTGTGAGAAATTAAGGAATGGAGAACTCCCTGTTTAGCTTCAAGGCCAAAGTAGCTTTTCTGTATAATTGGGTGTCTTCCAATACACGAGTTCAGTTGGTGATGCTGGCTCAAGGAACACATGTCTTATGCATTCATTGTCTGATACATTGATATATCGGCACTGGTATACAGCTAATACGGCACCGTCTCTGGATATCCCAAACGAAAACTCCATTAGCAGTCTTCACCCAAATTCCTCCCTTGACAGTGTCACTTGGTGTGACAAGGTAACATGGAACAGAGGCACCTACACTGGCTCTACGGATAAGTGGGCCCTAGCTGTCCCTATTCCTAAAGATACCTCTAATGGTGACGATGATGTTCGGGCTGCCTTCCTATCTGTAAGTCATGAGCAGCCCTGGTCTATACCCCATCCCCCCACCTCTGGGGAGGACCAGGACAGGAGTAGTTTATCCCACACAAATAGACAGACAGGGGAAAACTAAAACTCACACTCACTACGCACACACAGAGGTAAGACAATATGTGCTCAGAAGAAAATAAACAGACAATGAGATTATTTCCACATCATACGAAATAAGGCACAGGAGATCACCAGAACTAGATCACCTCAGCACAAGGACCGGTATCGCAAGTGAAGCTATAATCAGCGTGGGAAACAGGCTCCACCATCTTTTAAAGGGCAGAGGTGGATGTGATAGGTCTCCTGTAACTTGTGCCCTTAGCAGCAATCCACAGATTAGCAGAAATTACCTCCTGCTAGACTGATCACTAATAAGCACACAACTGGTCAATGCCCGAGTCTGACTGGGCAACTCAAAAGCACCAGACAGCGCATCAGGCTCTGCAGTGTGAACAGGGTCAGAAGTCACCATGACACTCAGTGAGTTTAGAGCTGAATACCGTATGATAACTAGACAGGTCTCTCACTATATACAGTTTTGTCAGTCTAGAGAAGTGTGGCGGGTAGAAGCTGATGCGAACCTTCCCTTCCCCTTGGACTGGTCATCTGAGATGCATCATTCTCGATCCCTTTCTTAAAGAATGTGTTCTGGCTATTCCCTTCCTTGCCACTGATTGGCACCTTTCTGCCTATGCACAGTGTAGAGATAAAGCTGTCAATCAATAGGACAGACAAAGCTAGAAAGAGCTCATAACTGAGAAGACTAGCAGATCTGCTGCAGACAATCACTCATTTATCAAAATTACAGCAAAAAGCACAATAAGTAATATAACGCTGGGATGAGGGTCTTTGCCCCTAAATCATGCTGTTCTCCGATGTCACCTTGTTACAGATTCTCCTTAAGAATACTGATGTCATCGTCAGTGGTGGAGCTGCCATTGTGCTTACTCAGAGGGCTTCATCCACTTATTACAGCTCTATCTTACGTCTTATGCTGACCCCGGACACAATGCTCCTCTATAGCTGGTTACTTCAGCAACATAAGAAAACTCAGCCTAAGTGCGTGTAGGAAATATTTGTCCTTAGATGCCATAAAGGAAAGGATACTATAAATATGAGGCGATGTATGAATGGGTCTTACTAATGCAGCTGCACAAAACATGCTTTTATTACCTTGTACTATGGTGACCCGGCATACCGACTGAACACTGCATATGGTATTCATCTGACTGGTGGCAATGTCCTCGGGTCACACGGAGACACAAGCAGGTGAAGAAGCCCAGGTATGTGAGGCCTGCCGTGAATGGGGTTAGTTCTAGATAATTGTCCCTACAATAGGACTATTTACCACCAACAACATCATCTCATAACCCGAGAAATGTATTAACGTATTCATTCCACCAATGCATCGATTCACTACTGAATAACCAAAGTATTGCGGTGTGTGTATACAGTATATATATAATCTCCACAGTATTAGAGAAATGTGATCCCTGGTTAAAGAAGACATATATAAATGTAAATATATATATATATATATATATATATATATATATATATATATATATACTGTACAGACACACTATCTCATTCAAAGAGTTTTCTTTATTTTCATGACTGTGAAAATTGTAGCTTCACATTGAAGGCATCAAAACTATGAATTACCACATGTGGAATGAAATACTTAACAAAAAAGTGTGAAACAACTGAAAATATGTCTTATATTCTAGGTTCTTCACAGTCGCCACCTTTTGCTTTGATTACTGCTTTGCACACTCTTGGCATTCTCTTGATGAGCTTCAGGAGGTAGTCACCGGAAATGGTCTTCACTTCACAGGTGTGCCCTGTCAGGTTTAATAAGTGGGATTTCTTGCCTTATAAATGGGGTTGGGACCATCAGTTGTGTTGTGCAGACGTCTGGTGGATACACAGCTGATAGTCCTACTGAATAGACTGTTAGAATTTGTATTATGGCAAGAAAAAAGCAGCTAAGTAAATAAAAACGAGTGGCCATCATTACTTTAAGAAATGAAGGTCAGTCAGTCCGAAAAATTTGGAAACTTTGAAAGTGTCCGCAAGTGCAGTGGCAAAAACCATCAAACGCTACAAAGAAACTGGCTCACATGAGGACCGCCCCAGGAAAGGAAGACCAAGAGTCACCTCTGCTGCAGAGGATAAGCTTATCAGAGTCACCAGCCTCAGAAATCGCAGGTTAACAGCAGCTCAGATTAGAGACCAGGTCAATGCCACACAGAGGTCTAGCAGCAGACACATCTCTAGAACAACTGTTAAGAGGAGACTTTGTGCAGCAGGCCTTCATGGTAACATAGCTGCATGGAAACCACTGCTAAGGACAGGCAACAAGTAGAAGAGACTTGTTTGAGATAAAGAACACAAGGAATGGACATTAGACCAGTGGAAATCTGTGCTTTGGTCTGATGAGTCCAAATTTGAGATCTTTGGATCCAACCACCGTGTCTTTGTGCAACGCAGAAAAGGTGAACGGATGGACTCTACATGGCTGGTTCCCACCGTGAAGCATGGAGGAGGAGGTGTGATGTGTGTGGGGGCTTTGCTGGTGACACTGTTGGGGATTTATTCAAAATTAAAGGCATACTGAACCAGCATGGCTACCACAGCATCTTGCAGCGGCGTGCTATTCCATCTGGTTTGCATTTAGTTGGACCATCATTTATTTTTCAATAGGACAATGGCCCCAAACACATCTCCAGGCTGTGTAAGGGCTATTTGACTAAGAAGGAGAGTGATGGGGTGCTACGCCAGATGACCTGGTCTCTACAGTCACCAGACCTGAACCCAATCGAGATGGTTTTGGGTGAGCTGGACCGCAGAGTGAAAGCAAAAGGGCCAACAAGTGCTAAGCATCTCTGGGAACTCCTTCAAGACTGTTAGAAAACCATTTCCGGTGACTACCTCTTGAAGGTCATCAAGAGAATGCCAAGAGTGTGCAAAGCAGTAATCAAAGCAAAAGGTGGCTACTGTGAAGAACCTACAATATAAGACATATTTTCAGTTGTTTCACACTTTTTTAAGTATTTCATTCCACATGTGTTCATTCATAGTTTTGATGCCTTCAATGTGAATCTACAATTTTCAGAGTCCTGAAAATAAAGAAAATTCTTTGAATGATAAGGTGTGTCCAAACTTTTGGTCTGTACTGTATATATACTGTATATAATATACACATACATTGCAACAAAGCACCTGGATGTGACAATAATTAATAGAGCAAATAAAGTCTTGTGAAGCAGCTGATGATTTCATTACACGACTTTTTGTCAACAGATATGGACAACTGGTAAATGGTCCAAGGACTGGAAAAGATCGGTGTTTATTCCTATTCTGAAGAAGGAATATGCTACAGACTGTGCAAGCTATCGGACTTTTGGGATCATACCTCATGACAGCAAAATATTACTGAAGATCCTACAGAGATGGCTAGAGCCTTAGTTTGACAAAGAACTGCCCGAGGAACAAGCAGGATTCAGAAAAGGCAGAGGAACAAGAGAAAAAAATTATAACATTAGATGGATAATGGAAAAAGCCAAAGAAGACAACAACAAGATCAATTATTGCTTCATCTACAACAGCAAAGCCTTTGTCTGTGTTGATGACCAGATACTTTGCAATACCATGAAGGATATGGGGTCAAACCATCTGATAAGCCTCATCAGGAACCTTTACATCGACCAAGAAGCAACAGTCTGAACGCAACATGGTGACATAGCATGGTTCAAAGTAGAATGAGGAGTCAGGCAAGGATGAGGAATATATATACCAGGATGGGGACATATATACCAAGATGGGCCCAGAATGGGGAACACATATACCAGGATGGGGACATATATACCAAGATGGACCCAGAATGAGGAACACATATACCAGGATGGGGACATATATACCAAGATGGGCCCTGAATGGGGAACACATATCCCAAGATGGGGACATATATACCAAGATGGGCCCAGAATGGGGAACACATATACCAGGATGGGGACATATATACCAACATGGGCCCAGAATGGGGAACACATATACCAGGATGGGGACATATATATCAAGATGGGCCCTGATTGGGGAACACATATCCCAAGATGGGGACATATATACCAAGATGGGCCCAGAATGGGGAACACATATACCAGGATGGGGACATATATATCAAGATGGGCCCTGATTGGGGAACACATATCCCAGGATGGGGACATATATACCAAGATGGGCTTAGGATGGGGAACATACAGTGCCTACAAGTAGTATTCAACCCCCTGCAGATTTAGCAGGTTTACACATTCGGAATTAACTTGGCATTGTGACATTTGGACTGTAGATCAGCCTGGAAGTGTGAAATGCACTGCAGCAAAAAAGAATGTTATTTCTTTTTTTTTTTGTTTTTTTTTTTAAATTGTGAAAAGTTTATTCAGAGGGTCATTTATTATTCAACCCCTCAATCCACCAGAATTCTGTTTGGTTCCCCTAAAGTATTAAGGAGTATTTCAGGCACAAAGAACAATGAGCTTCACATGTTTGGATTAATTATCTCTTTTTCCAGCCTTTTCTGACTAATTAAGACCCTCCCCAAACTTGTGAACAGCACTCATACTTGGTCAACATGGGAAAGACAAAGGAGCATTCCAAGGCCATCAGAGACAAGATCGTGGAGGGTCACAAGGCTGGCAAGGGATACAAAACCATTTCCAAGGAGTTGGGCCTACCTGTCTCCACTGTTGGGAGCATCATCCGGAAGTGGAAGGCTTATGGAACTACTGTTAGGCTTCCACGGCCTGGACAGCCTTTGAAAGTTTCCACCCGTGCCGAGGCCAGGCTTGTCCAAAGAGTCAAGGCTAACCCAAGGACAACAAGGAAGGAGCTCCGGGAAGATCTCATGGCAGTGGGGACATTGGTTTCAGTCAATACCATAAGTAACATACTCCACCGCAATGGTCTCCGTTCCAGATGAGCCTGTAAGGTACCTTTACTTTCAAAGCGTCATGTCAAGGCTCGTCTACAGTTTGCTCATGATCACTTGGAGGACTCTGAGACAGACTGGTTCAAGGTTCTCTGGTCTGATGAGACCAAGATCGAGATCTTTGGTGCCAACCACACACGTGACGTTTGGAGACTGGATGGCACTGCATACGACCCCAAGAATACCATCCCTACAGTCAAGCATGGTGGTGGCAGCATCATGCTGTGGGGCTGTTTCTCAGCCAAGGGGCCTGGCCATCTGGTCCGTATCCATGGGAAGATGGATAGCACAGCCTACCTGGAGATTTTGGCCAAGAACCTCCGCTCCTCCATCAAGGATCTTAAGATGGGTCGTCATTTCATCTTCCAACAAGACAACGACCCAAAGCACACAGCCAAGAAAACCAAGGCCTGGTTCAAGAGGGAAAAAATCAAGGTGTTGCAGTGGCCTAGTCAGTCTCCTGACCTTAACCCAATTGAAAACTTGTGGAAGGAGCTCAAGATTAAAGTCCACATGAGACACCCAAAGAACCTAGATAACTTGGAGAAGATCTGCATGGAGGAGTGGGCCAAGATAACTCCAGAGACCTGTGCCGGCCTGATCAGGTCTTATAAAAGACGATTATTAGCTGTAATTGCAAACAAGGGTTATTCCACAAAATATTAAACCTAGGGGTTGAATAATAATTGACCCACACTTTTATGTTGAAAATGTATTAAAATTTAACTGAGCAACATAACTTGTTGGTTTGTAAGATTTATGCATCTGTTAATAAATCCTGCTCTTGTTTGAAGTTTGCAGGCTCTAACTTATTTGTATCTTATCAAACCTGCTAAATCTGCAGGGGGTTGAATACTACTTGTAGGCACTGTATATACCAGGATGGGGACATATATACCAAGATGGGCCCAGAATGCGGAACACATATACCAGGATGGGGACATATATAGCAAGATGGGCCCAGGATAGGGAACACATATAGCAGGATGGGGACATATATACCAAGATGGGCCCAGGATGGGGAACACATATACCAGGATGGGGACATATATAGCAAGATGGGCTCAGGAGAGGGAACACATATACCAGGATGGGGACATATATACCAAGATGGGCCCAGGATGGGGAACACATATACCAGGATGGGGACATATATACCAAGATGGGCCCAGGATGGGGAACATATATACCAGGATGGGGATATATATACTTGTATGGAGGACATATATACCAGAATGGGAGACATATATACCAGGATGGGGACATATATACAAGAATGGGTGACATACTATACACACTAGGATGGGCCCCAGATTTATCAAGGCCGGTGATTTTCTCGTTGGCCTTGATGAGGAGGGGGTGTAGGATTCAGACACTTCTGATTCATTTAAAGGCACATACCTCTTGATGAATCAGGAGTGTCTGACGAGTAGCATGCATATCAAAAATCTTACTCCAGTTAAGGACTTTAATAAGATATCTCCCATGAGGAGCGCCACATCTGATCATGAATCAGATGAATTGTGGGGTCACACCACCACTGTGGACCATCTTGTCCCTCCCCAACTCTGTCCATTTTTGCAGAGCTGAGAGAGACAACCATGAAAATACCAAAAGTTGCAAAATAATTTCGAAACTCCGTTGAATTCTGGTGAAATTGCTTGATGAATCGATTCCAATATCAGCAAAGACGTTTGAATAAAATTGAGGACTTCGGGAAGGAGCTTAACCTTCGTCCGGCTGAATAGGTACAATTGTAACTATTTCGTTTTAAAATTGCAATAAATTTTTTTTTCCAAAAGCCGTAGAGGGCTGAAATTTCGTGACATCTCTGCAGTTTTGGTCCAGAATATATTGGCCTAATTTCAATAAAATATCTCCACCCCCTTCCGAGATAAGGGGTCGCTGTTAACGTTGTAAAATTATGCAGCCTGACGAAGGTTAAATCATCATTTTAATTTTAAATATGATACGTTACGCTACCGGTCAAGGGCCTTCATCAGGGAACCCCAATTGAAGAGATTCTCAAAATAAAAAAGCACTTTGATAAGTCTAGAAGGTATGCCAAGCTGAAACCTTATTGTGCAATGCTTCATTCATAGCTAATCATATTTCTGATGGAGCGATTTTCTTCAGTGGGTAAACTCCATGCTTGAAAGGGATAAATTTGATTTCTAAAAATGCAATTTTCTTACCTTTTCGATTTACTACAACAAAGTATCCTTTGTACATAAACAATAAACTCCCCCGGGTTGGAAACAAAACCACATTTCTACACAAGAGCACTAATTACTAACAAGATCAGCCTGTATTAAAGCCGATCGGTGGAAATGTTTTGAAGACGGAGAGGAATCCACCCACCAACAAGTGAGAATTGCTATTCAATTAAAAAATACGGGAGGTGAACAGTTTACAAAACATGCATCGCAGACACAAATACATTTTAATTATACAATTATTGCTCAAAAGTAAATTATGGGCCTTTTATGCCTGCAGACACATTATAAATCATAGGCGCATGACACACATTCCTGCTTTTCGGTCCCTTTATTAGCAAACTGTCAAAACTAAAAAAAAAAAAGGTATCATTGGATTTTTTTTTTATTATTATTTTTTTGCTAATTACCTTCATTATAATCCTGGTTTATGTATTTCTTGGGTTATCTGAAATAATAAAACTGATGCAGACACTAGTCAGCTGAGAAAATGCTCCTAATTGTCTCGATTCTTAATGAGATTCATGAGCATTTTAGATGGCGTTTTCAGCTTGCATGTTAATTTTGTTTTCTTGGATTCGGTGTACAGTGTTTTTTTGCACTCTGTCCAAGTGAATCACATCATCGAAGCTGTATATAATTTATTCAGCCGTCTCCATTCACCATTCCAAGTTCTCAACTGGGTATAAAATAATTTTTTCCACCGTTTTGGGCTAAATCTCATGATGATGCAGCACCATCCGCTGCATTCTCTGTTTCCTACAGCCAGATCCCTCTGTTCCTCTGCAGAAAGGGTTGCTGTGGTTGTGAGGTCACTCGCCTGAAACATAGCCTGGCTCAAGCAATGTGGCGTTGCCTGAGTATTCAGGTGTTTGCTGTCCTGGCTTCTTGCTGCATTGTAGCTTGCACTTATACATTAGACTTTATTGCAAACCAAGCTCTGCAACAATTGTCCCTTGTTATTCGTGAAATATGGCTGTGCAAGCGCTGCTATTGAACTTAATTGTAAGCCCAGCTCTGATGGACCTATTTCTGATTGCTGGGTTAACTTTGGTACATGGCCATGCCAGCTCTGCTATTGAACGCTATTGCAAACCCAGCTCTGCTACTCTTATCCCTTGTTATCTCTGCTATATGGCTGTGCAAGCGCTGCTATTGAACTTATTTGTAAGCACAGCTCTAATGCACCTGTTTCTGATTGCTGGGTTAACTCTGGTACATGGCCATGCCAGCTCTGCTATTGAACTCCATTGCAAACCCAGCCTTGCTACTCTTATCCCTTGCTATTTCTGCTATATGGCTGTGCAAGCGCTGCTATTGAACTTAGCTGTATGTCCAGCTCTGATGGACCTGTTTCTGATTGCTGGGATAACTCTGGTACATGGCCATGCCTGCCAGCTCTGCTATTGAATTGTATTGCAAACCCAGCTCTGCTACTCTTATCCCTTGTTATCTCTGCTATCTTGCTGTGCAAGTGCTGCTATTGAACTTAATTGTAAACCCAGCTCTGATTGCTGGATTAACTCTGGTACATGGCCATGCCAGCTCTGCTATTGAACTCATTGCAAGCCCAGCCCTGCTACACCTATCCCTTGTTATTTCTGCTATATGGCTGTACTAGAGCTGCTATTGAACTTAATTGTAAGCCCAGCTCTGATGAACCTGTTTAAGATTGCTGGGTTAATTCTGATACTTGTCCATGCCAGCTCTGCTATTGAACTTCATTGCAAACCCAGCCCTGCTACACTTATCCCTTGTAATTTCTGCTACATAGCTGTGCAGGTGCTGCTATGAAACTAAATTGTATGTCCAACTCTGATTGTGGAATTAAATTTGGTATATGGCCATGCCCTGCTATTGAACTCCATTGCAAACCCAGCTCTGCTACTCTTATCCCTTGTTATTTCTACTATATGGCTGTGCAAGTGCTGCTTTTGAAGTTAATTGTAATCCCAGCTCTGATGAACCTGTTTCTGATTACTGGGTTAACTCTGGTACATGGCCATGCCAGCTCTGCTATTCACCTCCATTGCAAACCCAGCCACTTATCCCTTGTTATCTCTGCTACATAGCTGTGCATGTGCTATATGGCTGTGCAAGTGATGCTATTGAAATTAATTATATGTAAAGCTGTGATTGTGGAATTAACTCTGGTACATGGCTATGCCCTGCTATTGAACTCCATTGCAAACCCAGCTCTGCTACTCTAATCCCTTGTTATCTCTGCTATATGGTTGTGCAAGCGCTGCTTATGAACTTAATAGTAAGCCCAGCTCTGATGCACCTGTTTCTGATTGCTGGGTTAAAGCTGGTACATGGCTATGCTAGCTCTGCTATTGAACTCCATTACAAACCCAGCTCTGCTACTCATCCCTTGTTATCTCTGCTATATGGCTGTGCGAGTGCTGCTATTGGATATGCCCATCTCTGACTGCTGAATTAACTGGTACATGGTAATGCCAGCTCTGCTACTGAACTCCATTGCAAACCAAGCTCTGTTACATCTGATTCTTATCACGAACTCTGCTGTATTGATAATCCAACTCTGCCTTAGAACCTTTGTTACAAATACAACTCAGCCACAAACAACAGTTTTGTTTTGCTGTGTCTACTCTGGTTCCTCTTGGATTTCACTGTGTGTATAGGGGATAACACCATTTTGGAAAAAGCCAAATAAAGAGTATCATCAATGAAGGGTTTGGTATGGGGCCATAGCTGAAAACAGATCAATTTCGTATAAGAGACATGATAGGTAAATAATTATGTTAGTTTGTATCCCCATAGTAAAAAAATAAAATAGTCCTGGAGAAGCCCTTTAAGAAAAAAAAACTGTATGGAAGGTATAAATTGAGTGACCATGTCATTTCCGGAATAAGATATAAGAGATAATCTAACAGCTCGGTGGTTGTCATTGTATTTTACAGGATATAGACAGGGCATCGCAAGAACGATAATCTTATATTTATCCATAGATCTTGGATTGTCTGTTTTTTAAATGAGACCTCAGATCTATGCAAAAACTCTCCTTGGGCACAATGTATCTTCATCTTAATAGGCAGTTTGCAACAGACAAAACCAATAATTGCTTTTATGGCTTTTGCCATTTCAGGTCTGAATGTCAGATTTTATCAGTTTGAAAAAGAAACAAGTAAGAAGTGTTTTTTCTTCTTCGTGCAGCGAGGCTTTGTAGGGCCACTTGTCTTCCTAACACAAATGGAATGTAAAGATGTCACCCAGGCTTTGTATTATTTGACATGACATCCAAGGCAACAAATTACAGCCACGTAATAAAACCAATACAGACACCTGTTAACTAATGCATCACTTCAGAGACTGCAAATCCAAAAAGAAGAAAAAAAAATGTTGTGGGTCTTTATTTGCTTTTTTCTACTTTCTTTTCTAATAGAAATAAAATTTAAAGACTTTGTTTTTGAAGTGCTTTGAGAGAATAAAAAAATTAGCAGGTGACTGGCTGAGATCTCTAAGATAAACCTATAATTAAGGGAGTATCAATCGCGGTCACATCACCCTCCGATGCCAGTGACTATTCCTGCTTGATGTATATCCAAATACAAACCTTCATCTGAAATGTATTGCTGTGCAGAGACCCATCAGGTTCCCGCACTGCAAATACACACAACCGTTCATTTAGAGACCTGGAGCTGACCTCATCGTGCTAGTCACAGGTGGTGCATGGTAGTGACGTCACGTGCTGCCTGTCACTTGCTTGTTGATGTCATTTACTGGGAGTGGGGCAATGTGAGCAAAATCAATTTTTTTTTTCTTTATACGTTTATTGGAGAAGAACCATAATACAGGTTAATTATTAGTAGAAGAGGCCCAGCTTAAAGGACATTATACCAGGATGGGGAACAGTATACCAGGATAGGGAGATATAATACAAGGAAGGGGCCCAGGATAGTAGACATTTTACCAAGAAAGAGAAACATTATACCAGGAAGGAGCCGAGGAGAGAGGACATTATATCAAAGTGGGGGACATTATAGTAGGAAGGGGCCAACAATGGAGGATGCTATTCCAGGAATGTGAACATTATACCAGGAAGGGACCCAGGATAGAGGATGTCATTCCACGAATGTGAAACATTATACCAGGAATGAGCCCAGGATGGAGGATGCTATTCCAGGAATGTGAAACATTATACCAGGAAGAGGCCCAGGATGGAGGATGCTATTCCAGGAATGTGAAACATTATACAAGGAAGGAACCCAGGATGGAGGATGCTATTCCAAGAATGTCAGACATTATACCAGGAATGAGCCCAGGATGGAGGATGCTATTCCAGGAATGTGAAACATTATACCAGGAAGAGGCCCAGGATGGAGGATGCTATTCCAAGAATGTCAGACATTATACCAGGAATGAGCCCAGGATGGAGGATGCTATTCCAGGAATGTGAAACATTATACCAGGAAGGGGCCCAGGATAGAGGATGCTATTCAGGAATGTGAAACATTATAACAGGAAGGGACCAAGGATGGAGGATGCTATTCAGGAATTTGAAACATTATAACAGGAAGGGACCAAGGATGGAGGATGCTATTCAGGAATGTGAGACATTATACCAGGAATGAGCCCAGGATAGAGGATGCTATTCAGGAATGTGAAACATTATAACAGGAAGGGACCAAGGATGGAGGATGCTATTCAGGAATGTGAAACATTATACCAGGAAGGGGCCCAGGATGGAGGAAGTTATCCAGGAATGTGAAACATTATACCAGGAAGGGACCCAGGATAGAGGATGCTATTTCAGGACTGTGAAACATTATACCAGGAA
This sequence comes from Anomaloglossus baeobatrachus, assembly GCF_048569485.1. Classification (NCBI taxonomy): domain Eukaryota; kingdom Metazoa; phylum Chordata; class Amphibia; order Anura; family Aromobatidae; genus Anomaloglossus; species Anomaloglossus baeobatrachus. The sequence goes on along the minus strand of NC_134360.1, from coordinate 252,842,647 downwards.
GGGGCCCAGGATGGAGGATGTTATCCAGGAATGTGAGACATTATACCAGGAATGAGCCCAGGATAGAGGATGCTATTCAGGAATGTGAAACATTATAACAGGAAGGGACCAAGGATGGAGGATGCTATTCAGGAATGTGAAACATTATACCAGGAAGGGGCCCAGGATGGAGGAAGTTATCCAGGAATGTGAAACATTATACCAGGAAGGGACCCAGGATAGAGGATGCTATTTCAGGACTGTGAAACATTATACCAGGAAGGGGCCCAGGATGGAGGATGTTATCCAGGAATGTGAAACATTATACCAGGAAGGGACCGAGGATAGAGGATGCTATTCAGGAATGTGAAACATTATAACAGGAAGGGACCAAGGATGGAGGATGTTATTTCAGGAATGTGAAACATTAGACAAGGAAGGGGTCCAGGATGGAGGATGCTATTCCAGGACTGTGAAACATTATACCAGGAAGGGGCCCAGGATGTAGGATGTTATCCAGGAATGTGAAACATTATACCAGGAAGGGACCCAGGACAGAGGATGCTATTTCAGGACTGTGAAACATTATACCAGGAAGGGGCCCAGGACGGAGGATGTTATCCAGGAATGTGAAACATTATACCAGGAAGGGACCGAGGATAGAGGATGCTATTCCAGGAATGTGAAACATTATAACAGGAAAGGACCAAGGATGGAGGATGCTATTCAGGAATGTGAAACATTATACCAGAAAGAGGCCCAGATTGGAGGATGCTGTTCCAGGAATATAAAACATTATACCAGGAAGGGGCCCAGGATGGAGGATGCTATTCCAGGAATATAAAACATTATACCAGGAAGGGGCCCAGGATGGAGGATGCTATTCCAGGGATGTGAAACATTATACCAGGAAGGGGCCCAGGATGGAGGATGCTATTCCAGGAATGTGAAACATTATACCAGGATAGAGACCATTATATCAGGATTGGGGACATTATACCAGGAAGGTGCCCAGGAATGGAGAACATTATTTCAGGACGAGACCAGAATTAAAGGATGGGGGACATTATTACATGGGTGTGTGGGCAACATGCATGTCTTCATAGGATCTGGAACACTGCAAGGGTCCATACGACTGACGAACATGCAAGTGGGGGTCCAGGTCCATCTTTTGCATTAGGGTCCAACAAACTCTGTTTATACCACTGCCTATAAGGGTATAGTACTGAATAAAGGAGCAGTACCGTAATAGGGCGCTATAAAAATTAAAATAGGTCAACTGGTGGTTTACCATGATCTGATTTTGCTAATAAAAAATGTTATCAATTACAATGAATCATGGAAGCCATGCTTTATGCTATAGTCTAGAACTGCTTCTATTCGCATTTGCATTTTATACTTTTGAAGACAAGAGAAGTGGAAATGTATCAGAAACTTGAGAAGCCGCACAATAAGTCAATGAGATCCATCAGGATCAATCACGGCTCCATTATAATCAGAATGAGGAAAACCATGGTAGATACATTTAGAGAAAACCTCTAATGTTACAGTTGGAGGAGGATCTGCGAACAGCTCGTCATGGAGCAGAAGCAGCTGAGGACATTGATTTATGGGTTTGTGGCAAAAGATTATGTATAACTTATGACTTATTGATTGAAATCCATGCACATTTTGCACTTAGAAGTCCGGTGGGCTATTTCACTCAATTATTGACAACCTTTCCTATATAAGCATTAGTACAGATATAGCTGTCAATCACTCATTGAGACCACCCACTGGACTACTAAGCCTAAAATGAACAAGGATTTTAAATCAATATCAACTGTCAATCAATCTTTGCCACCCTTTAGTCTTGCGTACAGACACCTTGCATACAGAAATGCTATGATAAGAACGTGTAACACTCACAAGGCTGCGGACGTGAAGCAACAGCTCATGGAGACCTTCCTACAAGTCATTGGGTATGGTGGCTGTGTGGAGTGGCCTCCTCTCACCTGACCTGACCCCATTGGACTTCTTTCTGTGAGGTCACATCAAACAGCAGGTGTATGCGACCCCTCCACCAACATTACAGGACCTACGACCACGTATCACAGATGCTTGTGCAAACGTGTCACCTACCATATTGCACAACGTGCAGCAAGATACAGTATGCTGTGCAGAGCCCAGATGTGCATTGCAGATGACGGGGGACACTTTGACCATCAAAGTTAAATGAGCGCCATATGCGTGACCAGCATTCAATGTTTTGGGGGGTCATGAGTTTCATATCACAGCATTTCTGTATGCAAGGTGTCGATTCGTATTGAATTGATGATGACCTACAATTTTGTAATCCACATTTTTTCTCTATCTCGTTCTGTTTTCGAGATAAAAATGCTAACTCCGTTGTTTTCCACCAGGTGGCGCTATAGGTGGTTTCATTGCGTAGCGCATGGCTACTTTACTATACCTAGACTCCACTTCTATGCCTATAGCTGCCGCTACACTACAGATTCTGACACTTCACCCTATGATTTCTCTGGTGTTTCTGAGTTACACAAGCAGGCTCAGGCATTGACCAGCTGTATGTTCATTAATGGTCAGGCTAGCAAAAGTTAACCTCTGCTAGCCTGCTGGTTAGCTCTGGGATCACATGTTGTTGGTAACCTAACACATTTGCTTCCTGCCTTTTTAAGATGGTGGAATCTGTCTTCCTACGCCGACTATAGTTTATTGTTGTGTTGGTCTGTGTGCTGTGGTGTCTCAGTCCTGCTGGTGATTACATTGCGTGGTGCTTGGAGTTGTAGTGGAGTTTTACCATTGTCTTGTTGTTTCCCCCCCTGCTCTTATTTTCCTCCTAAGCTCTTATTGTCTTATACCCCTGGAATTGTTACTGTACGGCTGGGGTCACACCAGCGTTGACTCATACCAGAGTATGATAATAATATCGGATTGATTATGGTAATCACATGACTCAAACTCTGATCTGAGGTTGATCTGAGTGCCGGTTTAGTGTGATCCGATATTCTCACGTGTGAGAATTCGTAGCACAATGTCCTCCACCTTCTCCATTCTGTGAGTCTGCGGATATCACGTCATCAGAGTGCAGTCCGATGATTTGCACGCACCCATAGACTTTAATGGGTGCACGCCATACAATTTGGGCTGCAAATCACAGCATGCTGCCATTCTTGTCTCATGCCGATTCCAATGCCCATCATAGGAGAGAGTGCTATCCGATAAAATATTGTATACATTCGTGTGAGCGAGCCCTAATTTAAGTATGTGGCGTGTTTCTTTATTTTAGAAGAACAAGCGGAAAAACTCTTTAATAACCAAACCCCCGACTGCCCCTAAATAAAGCATTAGATAAACATTCCCTTTGAATATTCCAGGTAGGCTATAAAAGACAATTTGTATCGGCTTTGCTACATGCATATAGTTTACACGCCATTTATATATAAATATCAGTAAGCTTTGCTTGCAAATTACAGACCAAAAGCAATAACCACAGTGACAAAGTAACAATTGGAAAATATGGGGATGGGATAGAATGGGATTATCCATTAAATAAGTTTGATTCCACATATACAAATGATCTTATGTGACTAATGTATTTCTTTGTGAAGAGCATATTATCTGTTTGTTTTGTTTAATGATCCCAGGAGAGGATAGAAAGCTTCGGAGGATGCACTTTTCAAGTGGATTAAAGTTTGCATTAGAGAGAGTTACAGAGATTATTCCCCATCCAGTTAATTTTACACTGTAATCCACAGATAGCTCCTCAGGTTTCCAGGGGAAGCGGCGGCTCGGGAAGAATAGCAGCAGGATGGATCATTCTCAGCCCAGAACCGAGCATCGGCTATAAAAAGCGTAACATTTCACCAGAAAAATGTTTGTGTGCACTTTATAGTCCAAACAGCCAAACTCATTACAAGGGATAAAAAGCTGCAACCCTTATAACTAATGCAGTTATGTCATAAACAATAAGTACCAACATATTCAGGAAAAACAACAAGCATATTTTTACCTTATATGCTTGATTGGTGGGGTCCATCAATATTAAAGTACAACTATATGTACATTGCTAGGTCCCAGGGGTGGAACGATTGTGGTCACATGGATCACAACGGTGACCAGGCCCGGCGGTGTAGGGGGCCCGCCGGCCCAGCGCCTGCTTCAGCTGGATGTGCCTCCAAGGGCACATATCCAGCTGAAATGCATCGCGGTGCAGAGACCCGTCGGGTCCCTGCACTGTGATACATCCTGCCGGCTAAGCAGTAGCTAACAATAGGATATAAAGAAAAAACAGCGGTGTCCGGGGAGGAGATTAACTATTTAATTAAACTAATTGGACAACGCATTTCTGGGACGTTGTCCCCTTCAACAGGCTTAGCAGAAGCTGGCAGCGTTCAGATTGAGGCGATGCATGACAGTGACATCATGCGTTGCCATTGCACGGATGCCGATGAAAGCTGCCGGCCACTGCGAGCTGGCTAGAGGAGGAGGCCGCGAGACGTGGGACCCAGGGAGGGTGAGTACAGTGTATATATCAGGAGGGGGAGAATATATACCAAGAGGGGCCCCAGGAGAGGAGCATATATACCAGGAGGGGGACAGTACATACCAGGCGGGACACAGGAGGGGGACAGTATATACCAGGATAGAGGTCATATTTACTAGGATGGAGGACATACTAGGATGGGGGAACATATATACCAGGATGGGGAACATATATACCAGGATGGGGAACATATATACCAAAAAGGAGCCCAGGATGGGGTACATCACTACATAATAGGGGGAGGGCAACTCATGTGTCTTGCTAGAATTTAGAACGCTGAATGTATACATATACATCTGACCAACATACGGGGATGGGTGGGTGCTCAGATCCAAATTTTGCACCAGGGCCCATCGAATTCTACGCCACTGCTGGGAATCTTCATTTACGTGCTCATTGATCGCCCACCTTAAGAAAAGGACATTAGAATTAAATTAATTGCTACATGTTCTCAATCGGGAGATTGCCAGAAAAGGAGAGGGAGCGGTGCACTCTTGATTGGCAGTTTGAACCAGTGGTATAGTCACACCACTTGCCCAAATGGTTTACTCTCTGATCCTTCTGCACCATCGGAAATACTGAACATGAACAGATCCAGCTTCACAGCAGCACTTACAAGCTCTATTGGAAAGAATATGTAAGTGTTGTGCTCTTTTCAGTAAACAATAAAGCTAAAAACCTGTCACGGGTGTGTCATGGGTGACAGACAGTCATGTGATTTCTGGCAATAGAAGGTCACAGCGTTTGACTGCACAAAATGCTCCCTGACTTTCTATTGTTCATGCTATTAGTATTCATTGTGCTGGATAGTTTTCTTGCTGGATTTTCATCTCTTCCCCTTTAGGACCCAGCAGGAGCTCTTCTTCCATCCAGCTGCTGATTAACAGTATTCCCTTTGTTCTTTAATTCTCTCATTTTCCCTGGACTTGTTCTAGTGATATTATTGAGGTCTTTCAAGCTCTGGTTGCAAGCAGGTGGCTTGTACTCATCTGTGGTATTGTTGCTGAAACATTTTCTGAACTTCTACCTGAGTCATCTGTGGATAAGTAGTTTATGCTTTTCCCCCGTGTGTCCTCCTTGTGTCTTCTTTAGTGTTTAGTGGGGTTACCTTAGAGCTCATTCCACCCGTTGCCTATTTAGGGTCCAGCACTAGAGATACCTAGGGTCAGGTATCCAGCTCAGTGCAGATTCGTGGAACCTATCTAGGGTGGTGAGAGACCCCAGGGGCCAGCGGTAGGTTTGGTTAGGGGTCACCATCTTCCCCTTTCCTAGAAGCAGGGTTCCCCTTCCCTTTCTCCGTTCGCTTAGCACTCCCTACAAAAATGTGTGCTTGGATGAGAATCCGGGGGTCCAGTAGCCTAAATATGTAAAAGTCCCATCATGCTCTAATACTATACCAAAGGTGTAAGTTGAAGCTCCTGTATTCAATTGCAAAATCTGCAAGTGGGACCCTAAAATATTATGTGGCATTTCCAGCACTGGTTTTATCCTTTGTGGTACAACTGTAGAAGGCGGGTTGTGCCCCAACGTCTAACTGTACCATGTTTTATAGACTGTTTAATATTATGTATGTGTTTGTATTAACGGCTGCCATCTAGTGACGTGTCAACATTGGATTAGATGCTAAGATAGGGTTAAGGTTGTGGAAGGGAGGAGTGACAGATGGCGGAGAAGAGAACAAGGGGGGAGGCTCGAGAGGGGACCACTGAAGAATAGGGTTCAAGTAGGACAAGATGTGGTCTCCGTGCTAGGGTCAGTCATGGAACTCTGAGTTAACCTCGGGGGGTCCGGAGCCTATGGCTCACCCCGACGAGCTTAGAGAGTCATTTGGCTAGAGAGCCATCGGGACCCGGAATCAGACAAGGGTGAACAGAGGAAGGGGGAAGGAGGCACAGACCCCGAGGAGCTTGAGGATGAGATCCAAGATAGCGAGGAACGGGTCAAGGAGAGGAAGGCATGAAAGGAAGGTCAGGTCTGTCATAACGGTGTGAAGAATAAAAGTGAACGATTCTGCTTGGCTAAGTGAACTCTGGTGTTGCGTGTGTTACGGATGGTCCATGACAGCGACTGCAAGCAGAAGAAACCAGTAAGTGTCATTCACCTCACCTGAAGTCACATCCGCACACAGGGTCTCCTTGAAGAAGGAGTGCGGCGCTCGTGCTGCCGGGGCCGGCACCTTCCTTCACAATGGCCAAGTGGTCTCATCAGAAACAAGAACCAGAAATGAAAACAACCTCCATATAAAAACACCTTGTGGCCTGCATAGAGCACTTACATCCTGGCATTGACAGCCCTTACTATCAATTACAAGGGACACGATTCTTGTTGAGGGAGACCACTCTCTATATTAACACCGCACATAGAAGAAGCAAATAGAGCAAGTCTCCTTTGCTCGTTCTCCATTCTTACGAGTCCCATAGCAGATGCATTGGCTGAAGACTTTCAAGCCATTTATTTTGCAATTATTCCATGGCGCCTGATTGATACGTTTTCTATCATCCTTTAATAACGATGTACTGACATTGCGAGGCGGGGACTATAGTTGATACCTCAATGAACGCAATCTGCAGCAGGTCCTACAGATATTTTGCTTTACTGATTCATCTGGAATAAAAGTAAAAATCAGGTTTGGAAATATTTCAACCTGTGCATCCATGATTCCAGACTAAAACAAACCCTGTGTAGTCTGACTCCTTTTATTTCAGCAATTTTCCTGACCCCACCCCCCCCCCCAGCCTCCAGCCTCCTGGGGTAGGGGTAGGGGTGAATTCTGAAAAATGCTGGTGTTTCCCATTAACTCCCATTATACGGTACGTGTTTCTTGAGTCTTGCCCGTCCAAGCTTCCGACCTGCTTGATTCATCGAGTACTGGAGCATTTTAATGCTCACTCATCACTAATGGTGACACAACTCTGCAGAGGAGCTGTGTACACAAGATAGCAGGGCAGTTTTAATCAACACACTTATGTATATCTGAAGTCATTGTTTTTATTTAATTCTGAATTTGATGAGAATTTTGGAGCACATCCTACTTTGAGATCCTCTCAAAATCAGCCTCCAAAGCAACTGATACGAGTAAATTTAACCAAATTCACATGTATTTGGGACATTTACACAATTTAGAGAAAAAAATCATCTGCCAGAAGAAGGAAAATGTCACTGAGTGTCATGGGTGACTGGGGAACACAGGAAACCTATATTGGCCCTAAGGCTGGGGCCCCTGTGGTCATCCTCACATTCTGAGGTACCCTTGAAGGTAGGGAGGTCCGGTCCCTCAACCTGACCCTATCTCCTGTCCTTGTCCCTGATGGTAAGACCCTCCTCTACAACCCACCACCCGGGGTAAAGGGGCAAGAACAGAAGTCAACAACCCCAACGACAAATAAAGACTAACGGGGGTAACAACGACAACTCACTCAAATGGCAACCAGACACAAAGGAGCCACTAAAAGTGCACAAGGGAAAATAACATAAAAGGGGGGAAGTAAACAGACTACTGGGTAACTTCCATACCGCAACAAGCACGCCACGAACTGCTGCAGCCAAAACGCAAAAAAGAGGGAGGGTCTCTCCAGCTCCTTACACCTCCTGGCCAAGCTTCCAAATGCTTGCAAATAACCAGCACCCTCTGCTGGAAGCAGAGGGTATATATAGGATATGGGAGCGGTGGAAACTGGAAACACCTGACCAGGAGTCAGAAGCTGCTGAAAGGTAAACTGACATTAACGCTCTCCTCCCCAAATGAAAGGGAACTCATTTAATCAACAGAGTCTCACAAGGTGAAGTTAGACTCTCACCCAGAACCTGTCACTAAATTCTACAAGAGAGACGACCCCGATACACCAATTAAGTGTATTGAATGGACCTAATCCTCGTTTAGATCCACATGCAAATTCAATGCATACTTTAGACCTGTTGCTTGCTCCAAAAAACTGAATTAAATACTTTATAAAAAAAAATCTCTGAGTTCCACGGATTTTGACACCCTTTTCCGTTTTGCACTGTGACACTCCATTGCAGAGATATTCACATTTGTTGCTTTTGGTGGACAGTATGTGAAATTTCTGCTTGCTGACCAACCTGGTGTTTCTTCAGTCTTCTCTGGGTGCGTGCACTTTCTCCTTTCTCTCCCGCACAGTCTCTACCAAGTACAGCTCAGCAAATGATGTAGCAGTCTTAGGCACTGCTGTGATGTGATTGGCAGGGAGGATGCATGCACCTCCAGAGAAGACTCTAAAGAAACGCCCAGTTTGACTGCAAGTAAAAATTTCACATACTGCGCTCCAAACACTACAAATGTGAATATCTCTGCAATAGAGCGACGCAGAGCAAAGCGGAAAAGAGCGTCAGAATCAGGGGAGCTCGGGGATTTTTACAAGGCAGTTAACTAAATTTTTTGAGATTTAGTACAAAAACCAGGGGTAGTTGTATCAATTTAATGAATACATGATATATAGAAAGACAGCAATGAAGTAATGGAAAATGTCAGGATGATCAACATGTGCAAAAAATAAAAAAGAAAAGCCTATGAGTAAACGCATTCTCATTCTGCGCTGTTTATCTCCAGTATTGGTGACATTTAAATTGACGGATAGAAGAGTGAAAGTTAGTTTTGTGATATTTTAATAATCACTTTCAGCCATCTTTCTATTTAACAAGACTACATGGCTGAGACTTAAATCTGTCTTTACCGCACTTAACTTCTTCATGGGGCTAAAGAGCATAAATCCTCTTATGATCAAAACACCTGATTTGTCGACATTAATCTTAAAGGCAGAAAACTGTGTTAATGGAAGTTATTTTTTTCTGCACTTTAATTCAAGGTGCCCCTGACGAATATCTAGATAATAGGATTTAAGAAAATGAAAGCGGAGTGTTGGGGGGCTAATTTATTGTAACCTTTTGTGACTAACATTAGTTGTCAACTGATTGGATGTTTTATGTGAATTTTTATTGTTACCCCAAACTATTTTCGGAAACATGCTTGAAGAACTGGATGTCCACATGTAACACCATGTGTTTTGCTTTAGCATTTGTTTTTATTACATCCGTGATTAGAATGCCATTCTTTCTGTTGCAAAGTTCCTAATTCCCTCAATAACAGTTAAATAAGACCACGTTCACACAGTCAGTATGTTTTTTAAATCAGTATTTGTAACCAAAACAAGGAGTTGGTGAAAAATGCAGCAGTCGGTCGTGTTTCTATTGTACTTGTCCTCTGATCGTTCCACTCCTGGTTTTGGCTTATAAATACTGATGTAAAAACTCCCCAAATACTGAAGGTGGCATAAATGCTAAAACTCCAACTGCAGTCACCACTAGAGGGAGCCTAAGAGCTTTCCTGCTACTACTCCCTCTAGTGGTGGCTGCTGGCAGACAGAGTTAGATGGTCGCTCTACTTTCAGACAATTGTATCTCATTTTATAGAGGATGTGATAGCCAATCTGCAAATCATTTTATAGGTATGTGATTGTACCTTCTACAATATGCCTCCCACCACTAAGAATCTCCCTATCTGTCTAACTTGCTGTCTAATGACTATTGTTAAGTGTAATCTCTCTCTAGTAGACATGCGTGGATCGATCCATGAAAGATCAACTTTGTGGAAAATTAAGTTATGGTTTCCAGCGGAGAGAGTCATTTTGCATCTCCAGAGTCAATGGATAAGTCTTTCTCCTGTTAATTGTAAGCTCTTATGGTCAGCGGGTTCTCTCTCTCCTGTAAATTGTAAGCTCTTACGGTCGGCAGGGTCTTCTCACTTCTGTAGAGTGTAAGTTCTTATGGCCAGTGGGATCCTCTCCCATCTGTAGAGTGTAAGCTCTTATGGTCAGCAGGGTCCTCTCTCTTGTAAAGTGTAAGCTCTTATGGTCAGCAGGGTCCTCTCTCTTGTAAAGTGTAAGCTCTTATGGTCAGCAGGGTCCTCTCTCTTCTGTAGAGTGTAAGTTGTTATGGTCAGTGGGATCTTCTATCTCCTGTAGAGTGTAAGCTCTTATGGTCAGCAGGGTCCTCTCCCTCTCTCATCTGTAGAGTGTAAGCTCTTATGATCAGCAGGGTCCTCCCTGTTGTAAAGTGTAAGCTCTTATGGTCAGCAGGGTCCTCTCTCTCTCGTAAAGTGTAAGCTCTTATGGTCGGCGGGGTCCTCTCTCTCTTGTAGAGTGTAAGCTCTTATGGTCGGCGGGGTCCTCTCTCTCCTGTAGAGTGTAAGCTCTTATGATCAGTGGGGTCCTTTCTCTCATCTGTAGAGTGTAAGCTATTATGGTCAGCATTGTTTTCTCTGTTCTGTAGCATGTAAGCTCTTAAGTTCGGTGGGGTCCTTTCTCTCTCCTGTAGAGTGTAAGCTTTTAAGGTCAGCATGGTCCTTTCTCCTGTACAGAGTAAACTCTTATAGTCAGCGGGGTCCTCTCTCTCCTAAACAGTGGAAGCTCTTATGGTCGGCAGGGTCTTCTCTCTCTCTCTCTTTCTCTCTACTGTAATGTGCAAGCTCTTATAATTAGCGGATTTCTCTTTTTCTCCTACAAAGTATAAGCTCTTATGATCAGTGGGGTCCTCTCTCTCTCCTGTAGAGTGTAAGCTCTTATGATCAGCAGGGTCCTCTCTCTCTCCTGTAGAGTGTAAGCTCTTATGATCAGTGGGGTCCTCTCTCTCTCCTGTAGTCAGTGTAAGCGCTTATGGTCAGCAGGGTCCTCTCTTCTGTAAAGCGTAAGCTCTTATGGTCAGCGGGGTCCTCTCTCTCTTGTAGAGTGTAAGCTCTTATGGTCAGCAGGGTCCTCCCTCTCTCCTGTAGAGTGTAAACTGTTACACCTCGTGGCTCTCCTGTTGCAAGGAATGATGTGGTCTCCCATTCCTTGCCTGCCACGAGCCCTCCTGCTCAGCAGTGCCGAAGGTCTAGGAGACTACGTGGCTCCCCTGTTGCAAGGAGTGATGTGGTCTCCCATTCCTTGCCTGCCACGAGCCCTCCTGCTCAGCAGCCCTGATTGGCCGGGCTGGGACGTCGTGGATCCCGATTGGGTCAAATCCTTCGTCTCCGCCTCGTGCCCGCCTTTGGGTGGAGCTGCGCCTCCGTAAAAGCCCCGCTCTCCAATATAGCGGTGCGCTACCGTCCTCTTTTGTTGGATGACTGGCAGCGTGCTGCTACGCCGCTGTACAGGCATTATTGTCTTCTTGTGGACTTTGCCCTTGCTGCTCCGGCAGCGCCTTGTTTTGCAGGTCATGTCCCTGCCTTCGGTGAGCTCCTCAGGACCTCCTCGGACTCACCTTGTTATTGAAGCACACGTGCGCGGGCACCGCTGTGCTACCCTCGTGCCACATTTCCGTGACTGCTGTTTGGGCACACATGCGTGGGCGCCACTGTGCTTCTTCGTGCAACAAGTGCACTGAGCTGTAAGCCCCGTCCCATACAACCCTCACGGGTTAGGGCGAGCCGGTGTACGCGAATCGTCTGTTACGTAACAGACGATCGTCAGCAACAACCCGCTCACTCTCTAACGACCATAGCAGCGGTCCCCTACACCGCACAGTGGACCTTGACCGGCTGAAGCTGCCTCTTCACAATCTTGGCACACTTTCCCGGGTCCCCCTCATAACAGTAAACTCTAATGGTTAGCGGGGTACTCTTTCCTGTAGAGTTGTAGAGTGTAAGCTCTTATGGTCAGTGAGCTCCTATCTCTCTATCTTTCTCTCCCCTCTACAGTGTAAGCTCTTATGGTCATTAGAGTCCTCTCTCTCTCTCCTGTAGAGTGTAAGCTCTTATGGTCAGTGGGGTCCCCTCTCGCTCTCTCTCTCTCTCTCCTTTAGAGTGTAAGCTCTTATGGTCATTGGGGTCCTCTCTTCTGTAGAGTGTAAGCTCTTATGGTCAGCGGGGTCCTCCCTCTCTCCTGTAGAAAGTAAACTCTTATGGTTAGCGGGCTACTCTTTCCTGTAGGATTGTAGAGTGTAAGCTCTTATGGTCATTAGAGTCCTCTCTCTCTCTCTCTCCCTCTCTCCTGTAGAGTGTAAGCTCTTATGGTCAACAGAGTCCTCTCTCTCCTGTAGAGTGTAAGCTGTTATGGTCAGCAGAGTCCTCTCTCCTGTAGAGTGTAAGCTCTTATGGTCAGTGAGCTCCTATCCCTCTTTCTCTCCCCTCTACAGTGTAATCGCTTATGGTTATTAGAGTCCTCTCACTCTCTTTTTCTCTATCCTGTAGAGTGTAAGCTCTTATGGTCAGTGTAGTTCTCTTTCTCTCTCCTGTAGCTTGTAAGCTCTTATGGTCAGTGTGGTTCTCTTTCTCTCTCGTGTAGATTGTAAGCTCTTATGGTCAGTGTGGTTCTCTTTCTCTCTCGTGTAGATTGTAAGCTCTTATGGTCAGTGTGGTTCTTGTTCTCTCTCTACTCCACTTTGTGTATTTTACAAGCAATTACATGGTTTCCAATATTGTGATTGCTCATTTCTAGTCTCTAGCTTCAGAGACAGTGAGATGGATTACATGTCGCAAGTGCTTTCTATCTCTGGTCATGCTCTCTTGTCAAACCACATACAGACATAATAGATAGGATAGATTTTAGTTCAATGTAGGCAAGCTATTGGATAATGCATACTCATCAATAAGAGTGGACGGCAAGTTACCCACTAGGAAAAATAGAAAAGTTCTTGGACATAATAGTCTCTTATGTGCAACCAAAAACAGTCTTAAAGTCACCAATACCATGCTTTTGTGAAGGTTTTGTGTGGAGAGTATCCTTTATCTGCACTTTCAAAACTGTTTTGTCATGGCAGAACTTTTGATTTTAAGTTTTTATTTAAATTGATGTGATAGTGTGAAACTTAGGGCCAGGAGTACCAAACACCTACATGAAGGAGTCAAGTGAGGGCCTAGGACAAATCAAGGCACTTTAGATTGATATTTTTATCACAACTGACATCAGCCCCAAAAGAATTACCCTGATTGCCACCGCACCAGGGCAATTGAGAAATGCTGGGTAAAGCACCAGAAATGGCACTTCTGGGGCGGATGATGGCTGCTATTTTAAGGCTGGGAAGGGCCCAATAACCATGGGCCTTCCTGTCTGATAATAACAGCTCCCAGCTGTCTGCCTTACTTTGTCTGGTTATCAAAAATAAGGGGGATCCCATGCCATTTTTTTTAAATATTTATTTAAAAATGTTAAAAAAATGACGTGGAATCCCTTCTATTTTTGAGAACCAGAGAAGGTAAAGCTGACAGCTGAGGGTTAGTTTTCAAAAATAGGCGGAAGCCCTGGTTATTTTATTTTATTTCTTTATTCTTCCATATGCGATGCCACCTTTCAACAAACTTTATTAGCATATAAACAGCACTTGAACCCTGAACCAGGACACAGACATGTCTTTAAAAATCCATGTTCATGACCTGGACATTCGGTGTTTGATAAGAACCCTGAACGTTACCGTTCGGGGTCACTCATTCATAGTTGTGAATCAAATTTTTAGGAAAAATTACTCAAACCCGCCGAATCCAAATGTCAAAAGTTTAGATCATCCCTAATTGTGAGGGCTGGGGAGATCCAAAGCAAAATATTGAGCACATCAGGCAGCAGATTTCTATTAAATCTGCAAGTTTATAGTAAACATTTGGTGCAAATATAAATGTAATGTGTTGTACGAAGCTTTGCTTTTCAGTTCATAACAAAATAATGACACGAGCGAAATGAAAATCAAATAAAAGTCACTTTCATTTGGCAGAATCGGGATGTCGCACATAATTCTGGCTTATTTTGTGTAATTTAATTAGTATGAGATTGGGAGCCAGCTCCACACAACTCTGATAGATCCAGATATCCCATTATCGGAGTGTAACGCCGGCTTATACTGGCGGGATCTTCTCATACCCACCAGTGCATATGGCCGCAGACACCGAGCACCGCCACACACCGCAAAAGTGCAACTTGCTAACACTACTACTTTGTTCTATCTCTCTCTATATGTGAGACTCGAAAATGTTCAAAAAGTACTTGCATATTCATAAATGACAGCAACAGATTCCCATAAGGCTAATCTCTCCGCAAGAAAGGCCTGTTATGACAATTCCACTGCAGCTGCCAACAGCAACACTGAGGGATTATGGGGATTTATATATTTATACTCCCGGATCTGAACAGACTATTAGCAGCGGGGAGGGGAGGACACCCCCCAACACCAAAAGACACAAAATAACTAATATGTGATGCCCCCGTGTAATCACACAACACCCTCTGCAGCCCGGCGCGGAAAGCAAGGCTTATAAAGGGTCACACAATATTGGCAGCAGAATAGAGAAAGGATTAGAGCATAATGGAGAGAATGAAAGTCACCAGCTGCAATCTCTGCTATCTATCCATATATCTATCTATCCATATATCTATCCATATATCTATCCATATATCTATCCATATATCCATCCATCCATATATATATCCATATATCTATCCATATATCTATCTATCTATCTATCTATCTATCTATCTATCTATCTATCTATCTATCTATCTATCTATCTATCTATCCCGCTATCCATATATCTATCCTTCTATCTATCCATATATCTATCTATCTATCTATCTATCTATCTATCTATCTATCTATCCCTTTATCCATATATCTATCTATCTCTCTATCTATATATCTATCCCTCTATCCATATATCTATCTATCTATCCCTCTATCCATATATCTATCCTTCTATCTATCCATATATCTATCTATGTATCTATCTATCTATCCCTTTATCCATATATCTATCTCTCTATCTATCCATATATCTATCTATCTCTCTATCCATATATCTATCCCTCTATCTATCTATCTATCTATCTATCTATCCCTCTATCTATCTATCCATATATCTATCTATCCCTCTATCCATATATCTATCCCTCTATCTATCTATCTATCTATCTATCTATCCCTCTATCTATCTATCCATATATCTATCTATCCCTCTATCTATCTATCTATCTATCTATCTATCTATCTATCTATCTATCTATCTATCTATCTCTCTATCTATCTATCTATCCATATATCTATCTATCCCTCTATCCATATATCTATCCCTCTATCTATCCATATATTTATCTATCTATCTATCTATCCATATATCTATCCCTCTATCTATCTATCTATCCATATATCTATCTATCTATCCATATATCTATCTATATACCTATCTATCTATCTATCTATCTATCTATCTATCTATCTATCTATCTATCTATCCCTCTATCTATCTATCTATCCCTCTATCCATATATCTATCTATCTATCCCTCTATCTATTCATATATCTATCTATCCATATATCTATATATCTATCCCTCTATCCATATATCTATCCCTCTATCTATCCATATATCTATCTATCTATCTATCTATCCCTCTATCTATCCATATATCTATCTATCTATCTATCCATATATCTATCTATCTATCTATCTATCTATCTATCCATATATCTATCTATCTATCTATCTATCTATCCATATATCTATCTATCTATCCATATATCTATCCATATATCTATCTATCTATCCATATATCTATCTATCTATCCCTCTATCCATATATCTATCCCTCTATCTATCCGTATATCTATCTATCTATCTATCTATCCCTCTATCTATCCCTCTATCCATATATCTATCTATCTATCCCTCTATCTATTCATATATCTATCTATCCATATATCTATATATCTATCCCTCTATCCATATATCTATCCCTCTATCTATCCATATATCTATCTATCTATCTATCTATCCCTCTATCTATCTATCTATCTATCCCTCTATCCATATATCTATCTATCTATCCCTCTATCTATTCATATATCTATCTATCCATATATCTATATATCTATCCCTCTATCCATATATCTATCCCTCTATCTATCTATCTATCTATCCATATATCTATCTATCTATCTATCTATCTATCCCTCTATCTATCCATATATCTATCTATCTATCTATCTATCCCTCTGTCTAGCCATATATCTATCTATCTATCTATCTATCCATCTATCTATCTATCTATCCATATATCTATCCATATATCTATCTATCCATATATCTATCCATATATCTATCTATCCATATATCTATCCATATATCTTTCTATCCATATATCTATCCATATATCTATCTATCTATCTATCTATCTATCTATCCATCTATCTATCTATCTATCCATATATCTATCCATATATCTATCTATCCATATATCTATCCATATATCTATCTATCCATATATCTATCCATATATCTTTCTATCCATATATCTATCTATCTATCTATCTATCTATCCCTCTATCTATCTATCTATCTATCTATCTATCCATATATCTAACTATCTATCTATCTATCCCTCTATCTATCCCTCTATCTATCCCTCTATCTATCTATCTATCCATCTATCTATCCATTTATCTATCTATCTATCTATCCATCTACAGTTAGGTCCAGAAATATTTGGACAGTGACACAAGTTTTGTTATTTTAGCTGTTTACAAAAACATGTTCAGAAATACAATTATATATATATAATATGGGCTGAAAGTGCACACTCCCAGCTGCAATATGAGAGTTTTCACATCCAAATCGGAGAAAGGGTTTAGGAATCATAGCTCTGTAATGCATAGCCTCCTCTTTTTAAAGGGACCAAAAGTAATTGGACAAGGGACTCTAAGGGCTGCAATTAACTCTGAAGGCGTCTCCCTCGTTAACCTGTAATCAATGAAGTAGTTAAAAGGTCTGGGGTTGATTACAGGTGTGTGGTTTTGCATTTGGAAGCTGTTGCTATGACCAGACAACATGCGGTCTAAGGAACTCTCAATTGAGGTGAAGCAGAGCATCCTGAGGCTGGAAAAAAAGAAAAAATCCATCAGAGAGATAGCAGACATGCTTAGAGTAGCAAAATCAACAGTCGGGTACATTCTGAGAAAAAAGGAATTGACTGGTGAGCTTGGGAACTCAAAAAGGCCTGGGCGTCCACGGATGACAACAGTGGTGGATGATCGCCGCATACTTTCTTTGGTGAAGTAGAACCCGTTCACAACATCAACTGAAGTCCAGAACACTCTCAGTGAAGTAGGTGTATCTGTCTCTAAGTCAACAGTAAAGAGAAGACGCCATGAAAGTAAATACAAAGGGTTCACATCTAGATGCAAACCATTCATCAATTCCAAAAATAGACAGGCCAGAGTTAAATTTGCTGAAAAACACCTCATGAAGCCAGCTCAGTTCTGGAAAAGTATTCTATGGACAGATGAGACAAAGATCAACCTGTACCAGAATGATGGAAAGAAAAAAGTGTGGAGAAGAAAGGGAACGGCACATGATCCAAGGCACACCACATCCTCTGTAAAACATGGTGGAGGCAACGTGATGGCATGGGCATGCATGGCTTTCAATGGCACTGGGTCACTTGTGTTTATTGATGACATAACAGCAGACAAGAGTAGCCGGATGAATTCTGAAGTGTACCGGGATATACTTTCAGCCCAGATTCAGCCAAATGCCGCAAAGTTGATCGGACGGCGCTTCATAGTACAGATGGACAATGGCCCCAAGCATACAGCCAAAGCTACCCAGGAGTTCATGAGTGCAAAAAAGTGGAACATTCTGCAATGGCCAAGTCAATCACCAGATCTTAACCCAATTGAGCATGCATTTCACTTGCTCAAATCCAGACTTAAGACGGAAAGACCCACAAACAAGCAAGACCTGAAGGCTGCGGCTGTAAAAGCCTGGCAAAGCATTAAGAAGGAGGAAACCCAGCGTTTGGTGATGTCCATGGGTTCCAGACTTAAGGCAGTGATTGCCTCCAAAGGATTTGCAACAAAATATTGAAAATAAAAATATTTTGTTTGGGTTTGGTTTATTTGTCCAATTACTTTTGACCTCCTAAAATGTGGAGTGTTTGTAAAGAAATGTGACAATTCCTACAATTTCTATCAGATATTTTTGTTCAAACCTTCAAATTAAACGTTACAATCTGCACTTGAATTCTGTTGTAGAGGTTTCATTTCAAATCCAATGTGGTGGCATGCAGAGCCCAACTCGCGAAAATTGTGTCACTGTCCAAAGATTTCTGGACCTAACTGTATCTATCTATCTATCTATCTATATTCCTCTATCTATCTGTCTATCCCTCTATCATATCTATCTATCCCTCTATCTATCCATTTATCTATCTATCTATCTATCTATTTATCCCTCTATCTATCCCTCTATCTATTTATCCCTCTATCTATCTATCCATCTATCTATCCATCTATCTATCTATCTATCCCTCTATCTATCTGTCTATCCCTCTATCATATCTATCTATCCCTCTATCTATCTATCCCTCTATCCCTCTATCTATCCATCTATCTATCTATCTATCTATCTATCTCTCTATCTCTATTCCTCTATCTATCTATATATCCCTCTATCTATCTATCTATCTATCCCTCTATCTATCTATCTCTCTATCTATCTATCCCTCTATCTATCTATCCCTCTATCTATCTATCCCTCTATCTATCTATCTATCTATCTATCCCTCTATCCCTCTATCTATCTATCTATCTATCCATTATCTATCCCTCTATCTATCTATCCCTCTATCTATCTATCTATCTATCTATCTATCTATCCATTATCTATCCCTCTATCTATCTATCTATCTATCAAATCAAATCAAATAAGCTTTATTGGCAGGACCAAATACAAATTAGTTTTGCCAAAGCAAGTTCTATCTATCTATCTATCTATCTATCCCTCTATCTATCTATCAATCTATCTATCCCTCTATCTATCTATCCCTCTATCTATCTATCTATCTATCTATCTAGCTATCTATCTATCCCTCTATCCCTCTATCTATCTATCAATCTATCTATCCCTCTATCTATCTATCCCTCTATCTATCTATCTATCTATCTAGCTATCCATCTATCCCTCTATCCCTCTATCTATCTATCAATCTATCTATCCCTCTATCTATCTATCTATCCCTCTATCTATCTATCTATCTATCTATCTATCTATCCCTCTATCTATCTATCCCTCTATCTATCCCTCTATCTATCTATCCCTCTATCTATCTATCTATCTATCTATCTATCCCTCTATCTATCTATCTATCTATCCCTCTATCTATCTATCTATCCCTCTATATATCTATCTATCTATCTATCTATCTATCCCTCTATCTATCTATCTATCTATCCCTCTATCTATCTATCCCTCTATCTATCCCTCTATCTATCTATCCCTCTATCTATCTATCTATCTATCTATCCCTCTATCTATCTATCTATCTATCTATCCCTCTATCTATCTATCTATCCCTCTATATATCTATCTATCTATCTATCCCTCTATATATCTATCTATCTATCTATCTATCCCTCTATATATCTATCTATCTATCAATCTATCTATCCCTCTATCTATCTATCTATCATCTATATATCTATCTATCTTGATACCCGCCTTCAGCTCATCTGCATTGTTGGCTCTGGTGTCTCTCATAGATTCTCTATGGGGTTTAGGTCAGTTGAGTTTGCTGGCCAGTGATACTGTGGTTATTAAATAAGGTATTGGTGCTTTTGGCAGCGTGGACAGGGGCAAGTCCTGCTGGAAAATGAAGTGGACCTACACAAGCAGATGACATGACTCCCGAAACCATTACAGATTGTGGAAACTTCACACTACACCTCAGATCACTCTGTGTGTAATGACTCTATATAATATATAGGAATAGATTCCTCTGTGTGTAATGACTCTATATAATATATAGGAATAGATCCCTCTGTGTGTAATGACTATATAATATATAGGAATAGATCTGTGTGTAATGACTCTATGTAATATATAGGAATAGATCCCTCTGTGTGTAATGACTCTATATAATATATAGGAATAACTCCCTCTGTGTATAATGATGCTATATAATATATAGGAATAGATCCCTCTGTGTGTAATGACGCTATATAATATATAGGAATAGATCCCTCTGTGTGTAATGACGCTATATAATATATAGGAATAGATCCCTCTGTGTGTAATGACTCTATATAATATAAAGGAATAGATCCCTCTGTGTGTAATGACTCTATATAATATATAGGAATAGATCCCTCTGTGTGTAATGACTCTATATAATATATAGGAATAACTCCCTCTGTGTATAATGACACTATATAATATATAGGAATAGATCCCTATGTGTGTAATGACTCTATATAATATATAGGAATAGATCCCTCTGTGTGTAATGACTCTATATAATATATAGGAATAGATCCCTCTGTGTGTAATGACTCTATATACAGTTAGGTCCAGAAATCTTTGGCCAGTGACACAATTTTGGCGAGTTGGGCTCTGCATGCCACCACATTGGATTTGAAATGAAACCTCTACAACAGAATTCAAGTGCAGATTGTAACGTTTAATTTGAAGGTTTGAACAAAAATATCTGATAGAAATTGTAGGAATTGTCACATTTCTTTACAAACACTCCACATTTTAGGAGGTCAAAAGTAATTGGACAAAAAAACCAAACCCAAAAAAAATAATTTATTTTCAATATTTTGTTGCGAATCCTTTGGAGGCAATCACTGCCTTAAGTCTGGAACCCATGAACATCACCAAACGCTGGGTTTCCTCCTTCTTAATGCTTTGCCAGGCCTTTACAGCCGCAGCCTTCAGGTCTTGCTTGTTTGTGGGTCTTTCCGTCTTAAGTCTGGATTTGAGCAAGTGAAATGCATGCTCAATTGGGTTAAGATCTGGTGATTGACTTGGCCATTGCAGAATGTTCCACTTTTTTGCACTCATGAACTCCTGGGTAGCTTTGGCTGTATGCTTGGGGTCATTGTCCATCTGTACTATGAAGCGCCGTCCGATCAACTTTGCGGCATTTGGCTGAATCTGGGCTGAAAGTATATCCCGGTACACTTCAGAATTCATCCGGCTACTCTTGTCTGCTGTTATGTCATCAATAAACACAAGTGACCCAGTGCCATTGAAAGCCATGCATGCCCATGCCATCACGTTGCCTCCACCATGTTTTACAGAGGATGTAGTGTGCCTTGGATCATGTGCCGTTCCCTTTCTTCTCCAAACTTTTTTCTTCCCATCATTCTGGTACAGGTTGATCTTTGTCTCATCTGTCCATAGAATACTTTTCCAGAACTGAGCTGGCTTCATGAGGTGTTTTTCAGCAAATTTAACTCTGGCCTGTCTATTTTTGGAATTGATGAATGGTTTGCATCTAGATGTGAACCCTTTGTATTTACTTTCATGGAGTGTTCTCTTTACTGTTGACTTAGAGACAGATACACCTACTTCACTGAGAGTGTTCTGGACTTCAGTTGATGTTGTGAACGGGTTCTTCTTCACCAAAGAAAGTATGCGGCGATCATCCACCACTGTTGTCATCCGTGGACGCCCAGGCCTTTTTGAGTTCCCAAGCTCACCAGTCAATTCCTTTTTTCTCAGAATGTACCTGACTGTTGATTTTGCTACTCCAAGCATGTCTGCTATCTCTCTGATGGATTTTTTCTTTTTTTTCAGCCTCAGGATGTTCTGCTTCACCTCAATTGAGAGTTCCTTAGACCGCATGTTGTCTGGTCACAGCAACAGCTTCCAAATGCAAAACCACACACCTGTAATCAACCCCAGACCTTTTAACTACTTCATTGATTACAGGTTAACGAGGGAGACGCCTTCAGAGTTAATTGCAGCCCTTAGAGTCCCTTGTCCAATTACTTTTGGTCCCTTGAAAAAGATGAGGCTATTCATTACAGAGCTATGGTTCCTAAACCCTTTCTCCGATTTGGATGTGAAAACTCTCATATTGCAGCTGGGAGTGTGCACTTTCAGCCCATATTATATATAGAATTGTATTTCTGAACATGTTTTTGTAAACAGCTAAAATAACAAAACTTGTATCACTGTCCAAATATTTCTGGACCTAACTGTAATATATAGGAATAGATCCCTCTGTGTGTAATGACTCTATATAATATATAGGAATAGATCCCTCTGTGTGTAATGACTCTATATAATATATAGGAATAGATCCCTCTGTGTGTAATGACTCTATATAATATATAGGAATAGATCCCTCTGTGTGTAATGACACTATATATTATATAGGAATAGATCCCTCTGTGTGTAATGACTATATAATATATAGGAATAGATCCCTCTGTGTGTAATGACTCTATATAATATATAGGAATAGATCCCTCTGTGTGTAATGACTCTATATAATATATAGGAATAGATCCCTCTGTGTGTAATGACTCTATATAATATATAGGAATAGATCCCTCTGTGTGTAATGACTATATAATATATAGGAATAGATCCCTCTGTGTGTAATGACTATATAATATATAGGAATAGATCCCTCTGTGTGTAATGACTATATAATATATGTGAATAGATCCCTCTGTGTGTAATGACTCTATATAATATATAGGAATAGATCCCTCTGTGTGTAATGACTATATAATATATGTGAATAGATCCCTCTGTGTGTAATGACTATATAATATATGTGAATAGATCCCTCTGTGTGTAATGACTCTATATAATATGTACCTGTATCTAGCTAATCTTAATGCTGTGATTTTTGCATTACAGAAACCCACATTGTTGGGCACAAAAATTATCTTTTTATGTTGTGAATGTGCCACTGATGCTTTCCTACGGTTACATGTTACACCTCTGGACTACCTAAGTAATAACACTAAGGCATACTGATGTGCCCTGTCTTAACATTTAGCAAGTTTGGCTATGGACTAACAAAATAGAGTGAACATATTATTGCGACATGCTATAAATCCCTCCACAGGCTGTAATTCACTGGACGGCCACATATAAACACATATAGCATGAACCTTTCCCGACAGAATATTGTAAAATCATATTTAATTTGAAAGCTGGTGATCTCCACCACTTATCTTAGGATATATCGAAGGAGAGATGCGGAAGGATACATCTTTACAAGAAGGAAAATGGTCATAGGGCACCCATTTTTTTTTACATTTTTGTGGTTTTACCTATTAGATATAATAATAATAATAATAATAATAATAGCCATATATACTCTGTATATATATATATATATATATATATAAAAATATATATAAAAAAGGTTTAAAGACCTCTTTGACCATTTCATATCAGGCTGGTCCTCCACATGCTCCACCACATACGTCACAGCTGTTTGTTTTTCCGCCCACCTTCACCTAACAACTTTCTTATTTTTAAAGTCAGTAATTTAGGAGAATTACGCCTCCTCTTCCCACCTGAGGTCTGAGGACCGTCTGCCGCGTAAAAGACTGTTTTTAATATCTCTCCCCATTCTGGCGCGATCTCTTGGGACTGCACTTGTCTTCAGGGAAAGGGATAGTGGTAGTTGGGGGCATCTAAAATTACATAGCAAGTGCAAGCTTCTAAACATCGGAAAGTTGAGATGATAATTGCCTTCATACAATTATTTTCTTTTATTTATGTTCACTTTCCTCTGGGATGATTGATAATGAGACTAAACAGAACAACACAAAAGATTTGTACGTTGGTCAAAAAAATTCAAATGTGGGATTAAAATAGAGATGTACAATAAGGCTCTGTTCAGACCTTGTATTGGCTCTTTCCATGCTTCATTATAGCAGAAAAACAATGAAAATGATGCCAGACCATGAAGAGCCACATTGAAAATAGCCTCCAACACACATGTGAACAGAGCCTTAATGGGAATCTGTCAGTATGGGCATGAGCAAGTCACCTATATGGGCCTGCAAGTCATGGAAAGCTGAATAAAGTAGACCTTGTAATCTGCAAACCGATGAGCTGTTAAGATCGATCAGCCGGACAGAGATCTCCCTGAGAATCTGCCTCCAGGGATTATTGTAAATGAGAGGTGACATTACCAGTGTGAGACATGTAGTTCTAGAGAGCAGACTGTCAGTCATTACATGTCTCACACTGGTAATGCCTCCTTTATTGTAAAACAATCTCTGGAGGCAGATTCTCAGGGAGATCTAAAGGCTGTTTTACACGCAGTGACATCGCTAGCGAAAGCACCCACCCCCGTCGTTTGTGCGCCACGGGCAAATCACTGCCCGTGGCGAACAATATCGCTAATACCCGTCACACTATATTTACCTTCCTAGCGACGTCGCTGTGGGCGGCGAACAACCTCTTTTTTAAGGGGGAGGTTCGTTCGGCGTCACAGCGGCATCACAAGCGGCCCGCCAATAGAAGCGGAGGGGCAGAGAGCAGCCGCATGGAAGTCACGCCCACCTCGTTGCCGGAGGACACAGGTAAGCTGTAGTTCGTCGTTCCTGGGGTGTCACACGTAGTGATGTGTGCTGCCTCAGGAACGACAAACAACCTGCGTCCAGCACGAGCAACAATATTTTGAAAATGAATGACGTGTCAACGATCAACGATAAGGTGAGTATTTCTGATCATTAGCGGTCGCTCGTACATGTCACACGCAACGATGATGCTAACGAGGCCGGATGTGCGTCACGAATTCCATGACCCCGACAACTTATCATTAGATACGTCGTTGCGTGGAACAGGCCTTAAATCCGGCGCCCATAGATCTTAACTGCTCATATACATATTAAGACAACGTAGATTTCTCTCGAATAAGACATTGAATCAGAGATATTAAGCTATCATTTTATTCAACGTCAACTTTCTATGACCTACAATCCCATATCGATGGGATCGATGGGATCTTTTTGTTGTTTAATACAAACTTAAAGTCTGGTTCAAGCAGGAGGTCAATAGTGATCCCTATGTAAGTATACAGAGGCATTATAGATAGATAGATAGATAGATAGATAGATAGATAGATAGAGGGATAGATAGATAGAGGGATAGATAGATAGATAGATAGATAGATAGATAGATAGATAGATAGATAGATAGAGGGATAGATAGATAGATAGATAGATAGATAGATAGATAGATAGATAGATAGATAGATAGATAGATAGATAGATAGATAGATAGATAGATAGATAGATAGAGGGATAGATAGATAGAGGGATAGATAGAGGGATAGATAGATAGATAGATAGATAGAGGGATAGATAGATAGATAGATAGAGGGATAGATAGATAGATAGATAGATAGATAGATAGAGGGATAGATAGATAGAGGGATAGATAGAGGGATAGATAGATAGAGGGATAGATAGATAGATAGATAGATAGACAGATAGATAGAGGGATAGATAGATAGATAGAGGGATAGATAGATAGATAGATAGATAGATAGATAGATAGATAGATAGATAGATAGAGGGATAGATAGATAGAGGGATAGATAGATAGATAGATAGAGGGATAGATAGATAGATAGATAGATAGATAGATAGATAGATAGAGGGATAGATAGATAGAGGGATAGATAGAAGGATAGATAGATAGATAGATAGATAGATAGATAGATAGATAGATAGATAGAGGGATAGATAAATAGATAGATAGATAGATAGATAGAGGGATAAATAGAGGGATAGATAGAGGGATAGATAGAGGTATAGATAGATAGATAGATAGAGGGATAGATAGATAGAGGGATAGATAGAAGGATAGATAGATAGATAGATAGATAGATAGATAGAGGGATAGATAAATAGATAGATAGATAGATAGAGGGATAGATAGAGGGTTAGATAGATAGATAGATAGATAGATAGAGGGATAGATAGATAGAGGGATAGAGGGATAGATAGATAGAGGGATAGAGGGATAGATAGATAGATAGATAGATAGATAGATAGATAGATAGAGGGATAGATAGAGGGATAGATAGATAGATAGATAGATAGATAGATAGATAGATAGATAGATAGATAGATAGATAGATAGATAGAGGGATAGATACAGGGATAGATAGAGGGATAGATAGATAGATAGATAGAGGGATAGATAGATAGATAGATAGATAGATATAGATAGATAGATAGAGGGATAGATAGAGGGATAGATAGAGGGATAGATAGATAGATAGAGGGATAGATAGAGGGATAGATAGATAGAGGGATAGATAGAGGGATAGATAGATAGATAGATAGATAGATAGTTAGATAGATAGAGGGATAGATAGATAGAAAGATAGAGGGATAGATAGATAGATAGATAGATAAATAGATGGATAGATAGAGGGATAGATAGATAGATAGATAGATAGATAGATAGATAGATAGATAGATAGATAGATAGATAGATAGATAGATAGAGGGATAGAGGGATACATAGATAGATACATAGAGAGATAGAACAATGAAGGAAGAAATAAAAATAGACAGAAAAGAGACAAAAAGAGAGAGAGAAGGAAAGAGGAAAAAAAGGTTGCTGTGGTGCCTTTTTATTTGTAAATAGACATTGGCATTGTAGTTAGATAGAAAGATAGATATAAATATAGATCGATAGACATGAGGGAGAGAAAGAAAGAAAGAAAAAGATGGAAAGAAGGAAAGACAAGAGAAAAAGAAAGAGATGGAAAGACTGAGAGAAAAAGATAGAAAGAAAGAAAGAAAGAAAGGAGAAAAAAGAAAGAAGGAGCAAAAATGAAAGAAAAAAAGGAAGAAAACAAGGAAGAAAAGGGAAGAAAGAGAAAAGAGAATAAAGAGAGAAAAAAAGGGAAGAAAGAAAGAGAGTGAAAAGGAAAGAAAGAAAAAAGAAAAAGAAAGAGAAGAAATAAAGGGACAAAAGGGAAGAAAGAAAAAGAAAAAAGAAAGAAAAAAGGGAAGAAAGAAAGAGAAAGGAAAGAAAGTAAAAAAGTAAGGAAGAAAGAAAGAAAGAGAAGAAAGGGAAGAAAGAAAGAGAAGCTTTTATTTAACCCATTAAATACTCTAAAAAAATAAAACATTGTTTAACTAGAAAGAAAATTGTGATACAAATGATGGGAGCTTTCTGACCTAATTTATTATGTTGTCGTAACATTAGCAGAATATATTTATACAGATATGTTTCCATAAAGCCTGGACTGGACGACGCTCTTCTGAGCAGCGCCGAGACGTGGTTCTAGGAGTTTTGCTTTTTGAATATATTTCGCTGTAAATCATTGATATCATGAAGTGGCATACAGTAAATACTCGGGTACACTACATCTGGCTGAGATACAGCTGGGATGCCCTCATTCAGCTGCCTGTAGCCTCCGCCTCGCTGGGTTTGCTGTGTCTTTGCTCTGAGTCGGAGGCAGCGTCTTACACAGAAGGGGCTATGGCCTTGTCGCCAACTCAATGATTTGCAATCTGTCTTTGTGTAGGTGTGTAAGTGCTGAGAGTGTGGAAGAGTTTTCCTCCCACATCTCATCTAATAGGTTAATTGTCTTGTGGCTAAGACACTGGCCTTGTGTGCTTGCGCTTCACGTGTGGAGGATTCAGACTTTCTGTAATAGAATGTGGATGACACAGGTGACATGGCTTATATAGTATTAATGATGATGAGATACATAAATTACCTTCCATGTGTTTCTAATCTGATACGTGTACACATAGTCTTAGGGGTACTTTGCACGCTGCGACATCGCAAGCCGATGCTGTGATGTCGAGCGTGATAGTCCCCGCCCCATCGCAGAAGCGATATCTTGTGATAGCTGCCGTAACGAACATTATTGCTACGGCAGCTTCACACGCACTTACCTGCCCTGCGACGTCGCTCTGGCCGGCGACCCGCCTCCTTCCTAAGGGGGCGGGTCGTGCGGTGTCACAGCGACGTCACACGGCAGCCGGCCAATAGAAGCGGAGGGGTGGAGATGAGCAGGACGTAAACATCCCGCCCACCTCCTTCCTTCCTCATTGCAGGCAGGACGCAGGTTGGAGAAGTTGCTTGCTCCTGCGGTGTCATACACAGCGATGTGTGCTGCCGCAGGAACAAGGAACAACATCGTATCTCCTATTGGTGCGACATTATGGAAATGTACGACGCTACACAGATCACCGATTTACGACGCTTTTGCAATCGTTTATAGGTGCATCAAGGCTTTACATGTTGCGACGCTGTTACTGGCGCAGGATGTGCGTCACTTTCGACCCCGACGATATCGCAGTAGCGATGTCGCAACGTGCAAAGTACCCCTAAGGCTGTTACAGCATGTTGAGAGTTGTACTTCTGCACTAGCTGGAAAGTCCATGAAATGCCCCGGAGAGTCAGATATACAGCATGTGCCCTACAATAATGGGAAATTCATCAAGACTGACATGTGCTTGAGTAAAATGAGCCACATTTGCAAGCGAGCGTCTTGGACTGCCCTAAAGCAGAATATTTACCCGATGTCCGCTGTAAACAGGCTGTAAACAGGCTCATTTTCCATTAAAGTTTGCACTGTTTTCTGCCTTTAGGGACAAAAGTTGTACAGAGCCATAATCCGTCCCAGACATCCCCGCTCATTTTTCCATTTTTCAAAACTACGAATTTTCGCACAAATATATCATCGTGCATCATAGTCTGCTTGTTTTCAAACTACCAATAATTGCTGAATTCTGTTTATTTAATTAGGTTTCCACTACTTGGATAACCCCTTCTAATTCACCATGCTCCTATTAAAAAAAAAACCAACTTATACTCATCTCCCATGGTGGTGCTGTTCCAGCGGGATGAGTGAAGCTGGCGGTGATTGGGGGCAGTGGCCGGGTGGTGATATAATGTCACATGAGCTCCCGGAGAGCAAGTGTCAGCACCTCTGGAACAGTGCTAATGTCGCGGGCGGGGAAGGACGCCGCTGCGCTGTGCTCGCTAGCGCTGGGGTCCGGCGCTGCTGCGATGGCTGCTCGGTGGCTCGAGCGGTGGGCCGGATCCGGGGACTCGAGCGGCGCTCCTCGCCCGTGAGTGAAAGGGGGTAGTTTGGTTTGGGGATTTGGTCCGTGACGCCACCCACGGGTTGTGGTGAGGTTGGGCACCACCGCTGCTGGTGACGGGGATCCCAGGAGCGATGGCAGGGAGCAGCTGGGATGTTGTTTTCCCCCTCCGTGGGTAGGGGTTGGTGGTCCCGGGGCCCGGTGAGATGACAGGGAGGCAGGGTTGGATGGGTGCAGGGTCGCTTGGACTGCGCAGCGCAGTGCCAGACGGCACGGTAGTACTCACTCAGCCACAAAGGTACGCAAAGTCTCTGGTAAACCAAACGGCTGGATGGACGGGTCCCGCAGCCGGCTGCTGTGGCTTCTCCTGGACGGTTAGTGGTGGCTGCCTTTCCCTGCACCTTTGTGTATGTTCGGTCCCGGTGGATTCCCACCGGTAACCCGCTCCCCAGCGTGTATATGTGCCGGAGGAGCCCTTTTGCCAGCAGGCTCTGGCCCTTGGAACTCTAGCTGTGGCGGTAGCTGTCTTTCCTTCTGTTGGTTGGACGGTTGCCTTCAATCGGATCTTGGCTGTTAAGAAACCCCTGGGGTTCCGGTCACTGACGGATTTGACCTCTAATGGTGACTCCAAGCCTGGTCGGGGTCCGTAGGCCCTGCCTGTGTGTGCTGGCTTCACTTCGCTCCCCGGTTCAGTACCGGCGGGCCCCGTCCCCGGTCCTACGGTTCCGCGTTGCTCTGCCTCTCCTGCAGACGGCCACCACCGTCTGTCAACCTTGCTCTTAGTGCCCGGGCCACGAACCCGGACACGGTCAGTTTGCTCCTCCACTACTTCTTCACTCTTCTCTCTTTCACTTCCCTAACTGATCCGACTTCCTTTTCCCACCTCCAGGACTGTGAACTCCTTAGTGGGTGGGGCCAACCGCCTAGCTCCACCCCACCTGGTGTGGACATCAGCCCCTGGAGGGAGGCAACAAGGATTTTGTGTCTGGCTGATGTGCCTGTCTCAGGGTGGGGGTGTGTGTTGTAGTACCTGTGACGACCTGGCTAGTCCAGGGCGCCACACTAACACTGGATGTGAGTAGTGAGGAACGGGCACTACCATGCTCGGGTGTTCTGTACTCGTAACTAGTGATTTACATAACATGGATAAGCGACAGAACTTTTGTCAGGGATTGTATATATTATATACCTATCTATCCATCCATCTATCCTTCCTTCTTTCCTTCCATCCACCTATTATCCTTCCCTTCATCCATCCCTCTATCTATCTTTCTATCTATCTTTCCCTCTATCCTTCTATCCATTATCCATCTATCCCTCTATCTATCCATCTATCTATCTATCTATCTATCTATCTATCTATCTATCTATCCATCTATCTATCTATCTATCTATCCCTCTATCTATCTATCTATCTATCTATCTATCTATCTATCTATCTATCCCTCTATCTATCTATCTATCTATCTATCTATCTATCTATCCCTCTATCTATCTATCCCTCTATCTATCTATCTATCTATTCCTCTATCTATCCCTCTATCTATCTATCCTTCTATCTATCTATCTTTCTATCCCTCTATTTATCCATCTATCTATCCCTCTATCTATCTATCCCTCTATCTATCTATCTATCTATCTATCTATCTATCTATCTATCTATCTATCTATCTATCCCTCTATCTATCTATCTATCTATCCCTCTATCTATCTATCTATCTATCTATCTATCTATCTATCCCTCTATCTATCTATCCCTCTATCTATCTATCTATCTATCTATCTATCTATCTATCCCTCTATCTATCTATCTATCTATCTATCCCTCTATCTATTTATCTATCTATCTATCCCTCTATCTATCCCTCTATCTATCTATCTATATCTTTCTAGCTACAGCCATATTTTAATGAGCTGAAGCCTATTTAATACGACCACCCAATATTACATTAGACATTGATCTTCGTGTATGTGGAGGAACATCTTCTCCGAGATATTGTCCACGGTGTATAATATCTGGTAGAACAGACACTCTCTCATAAGAAACCAGGTCTGGATGGGGGTCCGGTCTTCTTATATGGGGGGTCTTTTGCACTGGTTCTGCTGTGTATCACTTTCATTCATATATATATGGCATTTGTACACTGATCTTCATCAGCTTATAACCTGACTTTAAATTCATCCATTGGTTTTATAAATTACTCTTTTGAAAGCTGAAACCCTCCCAAATTTGGTTTAGGTTATGAAAATAAAGTTGCTGCAAAGCTGAAATACTGATCATTTAATGAACACAGAAAGGTCAGATTTTGGCAAGACAAAAGTTTTGTCGCCCACAGAAAGTAATGTGAAATTCAAACAAATAATTAACTTCTAATACAAAGATATGTTGCATAACATTGGTGAATGAAGTTGTGGTGCTATTAGAGCCATATTTAATTTTTTGTGTGACTTCCATGAGCTTGAAGGACTGCATCCATGCAGTTCAACAATGCTTCATACAATTTATTGATGAAGTCATCAGGAATAGCAAAGAATGCATCTTATATGGCTCCCAGAGTTCATCTACATTCTTTGGTTTTGTCTTCCAAGCTTCCTCTTTCATCCTACCCCAAACATGCTCAATGATGTTCACGTCTTGTGACTGGGCTGGCCAGTCCTTGAGGACCTTGATCTTCTTTACCAGGAGGACCTTTGTTGTAGAGATGGATGTATGAGATGGAGCACCATCCTGCTGCAGAATGTGACCCCTTTTATGATTGGGAATGTAAGAGGTAACTAATACTTCTTGATATTTTAGGCTATTCATATTGCACTTCTTGATATTTTAGGCTATTGATATTGCCTTCCACCTTGCAAATGTTTTGCACACCCCCATACTGAATGTAACCCCAGACCATGATCTTTCCCCCACCAAACTTAACTGTTTTCTGGATCCATACGGGCTCCAGTAGGTCTCCTGCAGTATTTGCGGTGGCTGTGGTGTAATTCAACTGAAGATTCGTCAGAGAAATCCACCTTCTGCCACTTTTCCAGCGTCCATCTGTTTAGCAGGCTGTGGGACTTAGCAAATGCCACACGATTATTAATTGCCTTTTGTTTAGTGCTGGCTTCTGGGCACTGATTCGACCATGGAAGCCATTTCGAGACAGAATCCTACAAACTGTTCTAGTTGACACAGGGACTTGAGGTTACCGGGCCCTTTGGAGCTCTGCTGCAGTGAAAGAGGGACTCTCTTTGGATTTTCTAACCAACAAACGTTCCTCCTGAGCAGTTGTCTTGCGGGGTCTGCCGGACCTGGGCTTGTCAAAAACATCTCCAGTCTCTTCAAATCTTTTTTTAATTCTTTGTACTTGACGCTGAGACACATTAAAGGTGCCAGCCACCTCTGCAGTGGATCTGGTCTTCAGCCTCTTAATAATCAAGGCTTTGGTCGAAGGGTGGATTTTTGGCAGAAGTCAAGTTGCAGTTCAACTGAAGGTCTAGGGTGCTGTGTTTATTTTTAATCACACCCACCAATTATCCGATCATTTAGTGAGCACAGGTGAGGATGTAAACTAGGATTGGGTGCATTATATGACAAGGCGACAAAACTTTTGTCTTGCCAAAATCTTACTTTTCTGTGTTCATTAAATGATCAATATTTCAGCTTTGCAGTAACTTTATTTTCATAACCTAAACCAAATTTGGGAGGGTTTCAGCTTTCAAAAGAGTAATTTATGAAACCAATGGATGAATTTATAGTCAGGTTATAAGCTTTTATTTACATAACATGGATAAGCGACAGAACTTCTGTCAGGG